>NW_026901386.1:0-3870 GCF_033783945.1 Neopsephotus bourkii
TATTCACTATGTTCCTGGGCAGCCTCGAAGGACCACCGCAGAGGTTCCATTCAAATGGACTTTTAAGTATGAAATCGAGGAGCGACAGCAATGATGGTGGCACCCTTGCGAAGGTGACTGTGTGGTGAACATTCCCAGCACCAGATTTCCCTGTGGCTCTTCGGCTGTGGTAGCAGAGGCCAGACGTTCGTGCTCTACTCACTATGTTCCTGGGCAGCCTCGAAGGACCACCGGAGAAGTTCCATTCAAATGGACTTTTAGGTATGAAATCGAGGAGCGACAGCAATGATGGTGGCACCGTTGCAAAGCTGACTGTGTGCTGAACATTCCCAGCACCAGATTTTCCGTGGCTCTTCGGCTGTGGGAGCAGAGGCCAGACGTTCGTGCTCTACTCACTATGTTCCTGGGCAGCCTCGAAGGACCACCGGAGAGGTTCCATTCAAATGGACTTTTAAGTATGAAATCGAGGAGCGACAGCAATGATGGTGGCACCCTTGCAAAGGTGACTGTGTGCTGAACATTCCGAGCACCAGATTTCCCTGTGGCTCTGCGGCTGTGGTAGCAGAGGCCAGACGTTCGTGCTCTCATCACTATGTTCCTGGGCAGCCTCGAAAGACCACCGGAGTGCTTCCATTCAAACGAAGTTTTAGGTATGAAAACGAGGAGCGACAGCTATGGTGGTGGCACCGTTGAAAATCTGGCTGTGTGCTGAACATTCCCAGCAAAAGATTACATTGTGACTCTTCTGCTGTGAGAGCAGAGGCCAGGCTTTTATGCTCTACTCACTATGTTCCTGGGCGGCCTCAACCTACCACCGGAGAGGTTCCATTCACATGGACTTTTAGGTATGAAATCTGGGAGCGACAGCAATGATGGCGGCACCGTTGCGAAGCTGACTGTGTGCTGAACATTCCCAGCACCAGATTTCACTCCTGGCTCTTCGGCTGTGGTAGCAGAGGCCAGACGTTCTTGCGCTACTCACTGTGCTGCTGGGCATCCTCGACCGACCACCAGAGATGTTCCATTCAAATGGACTTTTAGGTATGAAATCGAGGAGCGACAGCAATGATGGTGGCACCGTTGCAAAGCTGACTGTATGCTGAACATTCCCAGCACCAGATTTCCCTCCTGGCTCTTCGGCTGTGGGAGCAGAGGGCAGACGTTCGTGCTCTACTCACTATGTTCCTGGGCTGCCTCAACCGACCACCGGAGAGGTTTCATTCAAATGGACTTTTAGGTATGAAATCAAGGAGCGACAGCAATGATGGTGGCACCGTTGCAAAGCTGACTGTGTGCTGAACATTCCCAGCACCAGATTTCCCTCCTGGCTCTTCGGCTGTGGGAGCAGAGGCCAGACGTTCGTGCTCTACTCACTATGTTCCTGGGCAGCCTCGACCGACCACCGGAGAGGTTCCATTCAAATGGACTTTTAGGTATGAAAAGGAGCGACAGCAATGATGGTGGCACCGTTGCAAAGCTGACTGTGTGCTGAACATTCCCAGCACCAGATTTCCCTCCTGGCTCTTCGGCTGTGGGAGCAGAGGCCAGACGTTCGTGCTCTACTCACTATGTTCCTGGGCAGCCTCGACCGACCACCGGAGAGGTTCCATTCAAATGGACTTTTAGGTATGAAATCGAGGAGCGACAGCAATGATGGTGGCACCGTTGCAAAGCTGACTGTGTGCTGAACATTCCCAGCACCAGATTTCCCTCCTGGCTCTTCGGCTGTGGGAGCAGAGGCCAGACGTTCGTGCTCTACTCACTATGTTCCTGGGCAGCCTCGAACGACCACCGGAGAGGTTCCATTCAAATGGACTTTTAGGTATGAAATCGAGGAGCGACAGCAATGATGGTGGCACCGTTGCAAAGCTGACTGTGTGCTGAACATTCCCAGCACCAGATTTCCCTCCTGGCTCTTCGGCTGTGGGAGCAGAGGCCAGACGTTCATGCTCTACTCACTATGTTCCTGGGCAGCCTCGACCGACCACCAGAGAGGTTCCATTCAAATGGACTTTTAGGTATGAAATCGAGGAGCGACAGCAATGATGGTGGCACCGTTGCAAAGCTGACTGTGTGCTGAACATTCCCAGCACCAGATTATGTTGTGGCTCTTCGGCTGTGGTAGCAGAGTCCAGACTATTATGCTCTACTCACTATGTTCCTTGGCATCAACCGACCACCGGAGTGCTTCCATTCAAATGGACTTATAGGGATGAAATCGAGGAGAGACAGCAATGATAGTGGCACCGTTGCAAAGCTGACTGTGTGCTGAACATTCCCAGCACCAGATTTCCCTCCTGGCTCTTCGGCTGTGGGAGCAGAGGCCAGACATTCGGTCTCATCACTATGTTCCTGGGCAGCCTCGAAGGACCACCGGAAGGGTTCCATTCAAATGGACTTTTAGGTATGAAATCGAGGAGCGACAGCAATGATGGTGGCACCGTTGCAAAGCTGACTGTGTGCTGAACATTCCCAGCACCAGATTTCCCTCCTGGCTCTTCGGCTGTGGGAGCAGAGGCCAGACGTTCGTGCGCTACTCACTGTGCTGCTGGGCAGCCTCGACCGACCACCAGAGATGTTCCATTCAAATGGACTTTTAGGTATGAAATCGAGGAGCGACAGCAATGATGGTGGCACCGTTGCAAAGCTGACTGTGTGCTGAACATTCCCAGCACCAGATTTCCCTCCTGGCTCTTCGGCTGTGGGAGCAGAGGCCAGACGTTCGTGCTCTACTCACTATGTTCCTGGGCAGCCTCGAAGGACCACTGGAGAAGTTCCATTCAAATGGACTTTTAGGTATGAAATCGAGGAGCGACAGCAATGATGGTGGCACCGTTGCAAAGCTGACTGTGTGCTGAACATTCCCAGCACCAGATTTCCCTCCTGGCTCTTCGGCTGTGGGAGCAGAGGCCAGACGTTCGTGCTCTACTCACTATGTTCCTGGGCAGCCTCGAAGGACCACCGGAGAGGTTCCATTCAAATGGACTTTTAGGTATGAAATCGAGGAGCGACAGCAATGATGGTGGCACCGTTGCAAAGCTGACTGTGTGCTGAACATTCCCACCACCAGATTTCCCTTCTACCTCTTCGGCTGTGGGAGCAGAAGCCAGACGTTCGTGCTCTACTCACTATGTTCCTGGGCAGCCTCGAAGGACCACCGTAGAGGTTCCATTCAAATGGACTTTTAGGTATGAAATCGAGGAGCGACAGCAATGATGGTGGCACCGTTGCAAAGCTGACTGTGTGCTGAACATTCCCAGCACCAGATTTCCCTCCTGGCTCTTTGGGTCTGGGAGCAGAAGCCAAACTTTTATGCTCTACTCACTATGTTCCTGGGCGCCTCAACCGAAACCAGAAGGTTCCATTCCAATGGACTTTTAGGTATGAAATCAAGGAGCGACAGCAATGATGGTGGCACCGTTGCAAATCTGACTGTGGGCTGAACATTCCAGGAACCAGATTTCCCTCCTGGCTCTTCGGCTGTGGGAGCAGAGGCCAGACGTTCTTGCGCTACTCACTGTGCTGCTGGGCAGCCTTTAGCGACCACCGGAGATGTTCCATTCAAATGGACTTTTAGGTATGAAATCGAGGAGCGACAGCAATGATGGTGGCACCGTTGCAAATCTGACTGTGTGCTGAACATTCCCAGCACCAGATTTCCCTCCTGGCTCTTTGACTGTGGGAGCAGAGGCCAGATGTTCGTGCTCTACTCACTATGTTGCTGGGCAGCCTCGACGGACCACCGGAGTGCTTCCATTCAAATGAAGTTTTAGGTATGAAATCCAGGAGCGATAGCAATGATGGTGGCACCGTTGCAAAACTGAGTGTGTGCTGAACATTCCGAGCACCAGATTTCCCTCCTACCTCTTC
>NW_026901387.1:0-3844 GCF_033783945.1 Neopsephotus bourkii
TCGGATATAAGGAAGAAGTTCTTTACTGTAAGGGTGGTGAGGCACTGGAATGGGATGCCCAGGGAAGTTGTGAATGCTCCATCCCTGGCAGTGTTCAAGGCTGGGTTGAACAGAGCTTTGGGTGATATGGTTTAGTGTGAGGTGTCCCTGCCCATGGCACGGGGATTGGACCTTGATCTTAAGGTCCTTTCCAACCCTAACTATTCTATGATTCTGTGATTCTAAATTCAAAGATCTTAAAGATTTCATCCAGGTGGACGAGGGTGGGTCCTCAGAAGGGTATGCACCCCTCCTGAGTCTCAGTTGGAATGACAGTCTATAAATGCTACCAGTTTCCTCAGGGAATCTGAGAACATTGGGTGTCAGTGTAGCATTAAACTAGACAGCTTCAGTGCAGAGCTTCTAAAAGTTCAGCAGGAATCTGGGAAAAAAAAGTAACTGGAAAGAGCCATTAGGCATGTCACCTTACCAGCTTACACCTGAAACATTGCTGACTAGCTGACATTAGTCAAGAAGAAAAAGTGCTTCCTAACAGTCACATCAGATGCTCTCCAGGTGAACAACCCCCCCATTTTTCCCCAGATACTTCTCTAGGCAACCTGTGCCAGAGCCTCAAAACCCTTCCAGGGAAGAACTTCCTGATATCTCATCCGAATCTCCCCTCTCTCAGGTTAAAGCCATTCCCCCTCGTCCTGTCACTACGGGCCCTTGTCAGAAGCCCCTCTACACATTTCTTGTCACCTCTTCAGGCACTGGAAGCTACTCTAAGGTCTCCCGAGAGCCTTCTCTTCTCCAGGCTGAACAAGCCCAGCTCTCTCAGCCTGTCTCCAGAGCAGAGCTGCTCCAGCCCTTGGTGCATCTCTGTGACCTCCTCTGGACTCACTCCAACAGCTCCACATCCCTCTTGTGTTGTTGCCCCCACAGCTGGATGCAGCACTGCAGGAGGAGGGGGTCTCACCAGAGCAAAATAGAGGGTGAGGATCCCCTCCCTTGACCTACTGCTCACTCTGCTGGTGATGCAGCCCCACACATGGGTGGTTTCTGGGATGCAAGCACACACAGCTGGGTCATGGGGAACTTCTCATCTCTCAATACCCCCAAGTCCTTCTCCTCAGCGCTGCTCTCCATACAGTCGCCCCCAGCCTGCAGCTGTGCTTAGGAATGCCCCAACCTAGGTGCAGGCCCTTGCAAAATATAGGGTCACAGCAGTTTATGAACGATTAAAATACATGTACACCATTTTTAAGCCCAGCTTTCTTTCCTTTTATACTATTAGAGAACTGCCAGAGGAGAAAATGAACTGGTGGACACATAGTGTTTCAAATAGCCATGTACAAAAGCAAAATCTAGCATCCAAAGTCATTGAAATCTTAGGTGGTTTGGGGTATAGGTTCTTCAGCTAACAGTATTACTTTCAATTTTATAGTTATATACCATAAGCTGGTAAAAAATGTGGGTATTGACCCACTGGTTGCTAGTAGTATGTATAACTTGTATTCAGTCTAAAATTCCCCTTAAAAATGTGGAAATTAATAAGCACAGGAATGCGAGAAACAAACATTAAATGGGATGTTTCATGCTACTTCCTTTTTTTTATATTTTTTTGTTAACATTTCCAGCCTCTTACTTATCTCCTTACAAAATTACTTTTGGACTGGGCTTTCAGCAACCTGTTTTAGCAGAAGGTGTCCCTGCCTTTGTCAGGGCACTGGGACTAGATGAGCTTTAAGGTCCATTCCAAGCAGAAGCATTCTGTGATAACCCCTGAGAAGCAAGCAGGACAGTGCAACGTAATCTGATGCTGCTCATGGATTACAGCCTGCAGATAAGAATCAAGTCCAGTTCACACAGCTGAAACACAGAGATTCAACAACGTACATATTGAGTTATTAATGACTGTCTGGGTGGGGTAAAACCACGACAGTTCTTTTTGGCGCCCAACGTGGGGCACGAGGGGTTGAGATAACGACAGATCTGACCGTCACAATGATGATTTATTGGATCTCAGAGCTTCAGAATGTTGTAACTTACTTAGAGCCGGTATTTGCTGTGTTAGTGTTTATCAAGTGTGGGGCTTGGGCTAAGGTTCTTGTCTCACTGTACTTTATGGCAATGACTTGTAATACGGGCGAGCTCCAGCAGCAGGGCGGGACGGACGTGGTCGTGGACTGGTCCCTGGCCGTCCGGCTGCTCCTCACCGTCCTGGCCCTCGCCCTCACCTCCGTCTGCTTGAGGCCCTGGGGAGCCGAGGAGGGGCGGCCCCGGGAGCCGGCGGCTGCTGAAGCGGCCCGGGAGAGCGGCCCCGGGGACCAAGCAGGAGCGGGACCGGAGGCCGCGAGGGGACGGCTGCCGGTGGAGGAGGTCGGGGCGGGCGAGCAGCGGGAGAAGGCGGCGGAGGAGCCGAGCCCCGCGGCCGAGCGCAGCCCCGCGACGGCCGAGAGCATTCCCCGGAAGCCGCCCGCCGAGCCCCAGGAGGACGCAGGAGACCCCGCAGCATTTCCCAGCAAGGCAGAGGAGGAAGAGCTGGGCTCAGGAAAAGAGAAGCTGCTGGTGGGCGAGCCGGCAAGCACAGCAGCTACACCAGCCCCAGTGACAAGCACAGCAGCTACACCAGCCCCAGTGACAAGTACAGCAGCATCGCTTGAGGGTTCTGAAGGTTTTGGATGGCCTTTGGGTATCCTTGAGACCTGCCTGCTGATTGTAATGGTGTTCACTATGTTGGCACACACGCAGAGTGTGTTTTACCCACCACCATTTTGTCTGATCTCAAAATTTAAGCAGAGTCGGGTTTGGGTCTTGTCTGGGGTTAGACAACAATATGGGAGGACCAAGAGGTTTTCCCCAAGGCTGGACAGCCATGATTTGCAGGGCATGAGGGACAGTATGGGCAAGTATCTAGTCCACTGGACCCCTCCAGTGCTTTGGAAACATTGGAGATGGAAGGACAATGAATTATTTTGAGCCTGGTGGGCCCATGACCCTTAAGGCCAACAGAGCAGAGATGCAACATCGAGATGGACTCATGATCGAGGGGTGGACCTAACAATGGACACTACTGCCCAGGTTATTCATGTGTGTGAACACTGCACACAGCCTCTCCTGTTCTGAAAGACTGTTACAAGAGATGGAGCCTGACATCATGGACCAAATGGACTCAGCAGCTTTATAGGGACTAGTCTTTGCACTAAGATAGAAGTGCACTGAGATCGGAGTGATGGTATATTGAAAATGTAGGATCTGAGCATGACGTGAATGGTATGGAATAAGGGGTGGATAATGTCCTGGGTTCAGCAGTAGCAGTCATTTTTCTCCTTGGTAGCTGGTGCAGTGCTGTGTTTTGACTTTCAGCTGGGAACAGAGCTGAAAAACAATGATGTTTTGGTTTGGCCAAGGACTTTGTGGGCCTCATGCTCTGCCAGGGAGGAGGGAAGCTGGGAGGAAGCAGAGACAGGACACCTGACCCAAACTGACCAAAGAGGTATTCCATACCACAGCACGTCATGCCCAGGAGGTAACTGGGAGTTAGCCGGAAGGACAGAGTGGACTGCAGGGTTGGAGGAGGTATCGGTCGGTGCTTGGTCGGGCTGGGGGGAGCAAGTTATCGGTCGCCTGGTGATGGGGTGTTGTATTCTCTTCCCTTGTTATTTCATTTATCATTACTATTATTGATGGTAGCAGTAGTGATTTGTGTTATACCTTAGGTACTAAACTGTTCTTATCTCAACCCGTGGGAGTTGCATTCTTTCTGATTCTCCTCTCCGTCCCTCCAGGAGTAGGGGGAGGGCAAGAAAGGGGGGGAGTGGGTAACAAGCTGTCTGGGTGGGGTAAAACCACGACAATGACA
>NW_026901389.1:0-3845 GCF_033783945.1 Neopsephotus bourkii
GTGAGCCCCAATCTCTGCACAACAGCAGCTACTTGCAGTTGCGATAAGGGAAGGGGGGAGAAACATTACACAGCTGTCTGGCCCTCCTCCTGCATGCAAAGACAGAAAAGGTGGAAAACCTCAATCTCACCTCCTCGGAATCCCCATCCCTGGCGGTCGCTGCCAGCTGGGACCAGCGGGCACCGCTCCCGCTGCCCCGACACCGGATGACGGCCGCGCTCACACAGTAGGGGAAAGAGGAGAGGGGCTGATCCGCCCGCCCCCCGTGTGCCCGGTGCCCACCGCTGAGGGGCCGGTACTCACCGAAGAACAGCGGCTTGAGGCTGAGGGTGCGCGCCCCGTGGACCCTACACGGCACCAGCTGCACCCGCTGCGTGCGGCCCACCTGCGGGGGGAGAGCAGCGGTGAGCGGCGACCGCAGCCCCAGCATCAGCCCCCAGGCGGCGCAGCCTTGCCTTGATGCCCTTGAGGCGAGGGAGGATGTGGGCGGCGGGGGAGCGGCTGGCGGCCCGCCGGGCTCTCCGGCGCTGAGCTGCACGAGGAGCAGCATCCCCAGCACGTTCAGGACGTGGAAGTGGTCGAACACCATGACGACGAGGAAGTATGGCCACGGGCATGCGGGGGACGCTCCGACCACGAAGCCACGGCGGAAGCCAACGGACCCCTCTTAGCCCTCCAGGCCTCGCAGCGTTACCACGGCAACCAGCCAGCATTCTGCATCACCGTGCCGCGGCGGCCTGGCGACGGCGGGAAAGAGTCCGCCCCATCACATTCGCATCCCATCCCATCCCTTCCCTTCCCATCCCTTCCCCTCCCGAACCAAGACACCTCCCGAGTTAGAAATCACCATTTATTTCGAATAATCTATGGGCATGCTGCTGGCAAAAAGTCTCCTGGGTGGTTTTCCTGCCCCTTTCCAGTGCCTGTGAAGGAAAGCGAGGGGCAGCAGCACCCTGTTGGGGTCACCAACAGGGGTCAGCAAGGGAAGGCATGGCTGCTCTAACGGCATTTTCTGCGCCGCGTGTTGGGAGTTTGGGCCCTGCCTTACGAGCGAGAGCTGTCTCGCGCCCGCACTGGCCTGCTGGACACTGAGGCACCTCCTCTTTGTCGTGCTCTGGAGGCACGGGGTGATGCTGATGGCCGCTGCCTGGTGGTGCTGCGGCTGCGGGTCTCACGAGGTGGGGAGCATCGGGACAGCCTTGGCACCGCCTGGCTGCGGGTATTGCTTGCAGCACGTGTTGCTGGAGGTCGGCTTCTCTCCTGCAGCCTTCTAAGCGATGTGTAGGGTGTCTGGGTCTGATGGGTGCACTGGGTTTGGTGTTCCCATTGGTCAGGCCCACACACTGGGCAACTGTGGCATGGTCCTGATGGCACCTCTCTGCCAGTGCTGGGGCTGCTGGTCTCCTGTCCCTGAGATTCCAGAGTCTGGCCTGACGCTGCCTGGCTGCCGGTGCTGGGGCTGCTGAACTCCAGTTCCAAGGGTCCAGGAGACTGTGCCGATGCTGCTGGGTCGTCATTGCTGGGACCAGCAGGCTCTGAGCTGGCATCAGGGGCTACAAGGGGAAGCAGAAACATCAAGGGCTTGGCTCCCAGGCCTGGAGCAGGGTAGGCCAGAGCGGTGCCCCAGCCCCTCAGGAACAGACAGGCCCCCTGCCAGGCCTTGCCTGGCCCCTGGCTCCAGCCCAGGAGCGCCCGGGGGCTTTGACACTTACAGGTGTCCAGGCCAGCACAGCTGTCACACTCCCATCTGATCTCATAGCTGTTCCTCAGGCTGGAGCACTGTCTGTGAGTGCCCACAGCAGCGCAGGAGCAGCACAGCAACAGCTCCCAGGGCCTGGGGAAAGAAATGGGTTCATGTCTCTAAGGATAAAGTGCCCACAGCACGGGATCGTCCAGCAGAGCTCTTGTTCTCAGCCCTTCTGCTTTGAGCTCTTGCTGAGGCAGAGATCCCGTGCCCAGCCCCAGGGTGCAGCTTTGGCAGCTTACCCGTATGGCTCTGCCACCTCTCTGCCTGCTGGACAAAGGCACTCCCTGGCATCGCAGCTGCTGTGCCTCTGGTACAGTTCTGCATATGCGTCGTTGCCCTCCCATGACGCTTCTCTGGTGGAGAAAGGAAAATTGATGAGCCCCTGTTACCCAGCATAAGGCACATGCACGGCCTCCCCGCTCTTCTCCCCACACCCTGTTTCCACCTCCTCCATGGAGCTAAAGCCTACACTTGGGGGTCAGCGGAGGGCCACAACAGCGGGGGCAGGTCCAGGCGTGGCACAGTGCTGGCCAGGAGGACACCAACCTTATGGGGATTCGGATCCCCATGAAGAGCATTTCTCTTACAAACTGTCTCGTATTCAGGCACACAGGGCACTG
Source organism: Neopsephotus bourkii (assembly GCF_033783945.1). Taxonomy (NCBI): domain Eukaryota; kingdom Metazoa; phylum Chordata; class Aves; order Psittaciformes; family Psittacidae; genus Neopsephotus; species Neopsephotus bourkii. Next base: position 2,368 of record NW_026901389.1, read on the forward strand.
CAAGCAGAAAGATCCAGCATGCATAGCCATTCCCTGCAGGAGAAACAGAAAGAGCGTGAGTGAGGCTCTGGGGCTGCTGAGAGCCTGCCGTGCCCAGAGCAAGGGGACGGCTCCTACCTGGATGCAGGCCCTGTGGAACCAGGCATCTTTGCAGGCTGGGCACACCATGGTCCCATAGGTCGTTCTGCCTTCCACAGGCTCCAGGCAGATGAGGCAGTTGGTGCTCTCTGGAGCCACAAGCTCTTGCTGCTGTGGGCGGTGCTCCCAGCAGAAGGAACTAGGGGAAGAGGGAAGGGACGGGTGAGATGGGAAAAGCTGGGTCCTTCCCTGGTGATGGGGAGAAGGGTAGAGGGGGTACCTGAACGGTGGGAGGTAATAGGTGACGCATTGACCCTCCACGGCACAGGGGAGATGGAACCTGCGGCCGCAGCCCAACTCCTCGCAGGTGATGGTGGCCCCCCTCTTGCCACACACGAAGCAGACCTGGAAAGAGCAGAGCAGCCCCCATCAGTGGCAGCCTCAGGACCTCCACAACCAGACCCACACCTCGGGGCAGGGCGCAGGATGTGGCCCCGGCTGGATCACAGGCCACAGATCTGCCTGGCAGAGCAGGCTCCTGGCCTGGACCCTCTGTGGAGCTGCTGGGAGCAAGACTTCTGTCCCAGAGCTGGGTGGAAAGGCTGGGATTCTGTTCTTGGCACCTGCGCTAAGCTCCCACAAACCTCTCCTGGCACGAATCACCCTGATCATCTCAGATCCTCACCATCTGGGCTGCCAGCTGGGCTGTACGATAAACCTCTTCAGGACTAAATTCTATCTCTTCTTCCCGATCGGTCACTTGTGGATGAAGGTCGCTGGCAAAATGCTGCAGAAGAGCAGAGACAAGGAGATGGTGAGGGGCATGTGGCAGGGCAGGTGCGTTGCAAAGATGAAACCATCCCCAAAGGAACTCACCAGGCAAAACCGATGAGCCCAGATCCATTGGTGACTCAGTTTTGGCCCGCACCTGTCCGGATCTGCGTCTTCGCAGCGACACAACACGCATTCTGGATGGGAGAGAGGAAATGCCACCGGGAATGAGCACCTCTGTGGGGCCAGGGATGCGTCCCTGAGGGATTGCCCTCAGGCAGGGCTGCTCTGTCGCTGCCTAGCTGGGTGCTGGGCAGGGCTGGAAGCCTTGGAGAGGAAAGGGCACTGCAGGCATGGGTGCCCCGGAGGGTGCGCACTGCCCAGCCCTGGTCCCGCTTGTCAAGGAGAGGAGGGGCCCTCCCCCAGGGTGACTTTGGAGCTCCTGCCTCCCCCTGCCAACGCTCCCGGTCCCATGCCCACAGCCTCAGGAGTCCCTCTGGCAGGCTGCAGGAGGGGGACTTTGCTCTCACCAAAGTCCATCGAGTCGGATGTCCTACACCTCCTTGGGGAGGTGTCAGAAATCGAAGGTGGGCAAACGCTCCAACCGCTCCTCTGCTACCTCTGAGGGA
>NW_026901390.1:0-38847 GCF_033783945.1 Neopsephotus bourkii
CCGGATCCAGCTCCCGCGGGGGGGCCCATGGGTGCCATGGGGGGCCCGATGGGTGCCATGGGGGGGGCCCGATGGGTGCCATGGGGGGGCCCCGATGGGTGCCATGGGGGGCCCGATGGGTGCCATGGGGGGCCCCGATGGGTGCCATGGGGGGGCCGATGGGTGCCATGGGGGGCCCATGGGTGCCATGGGGGGGCCCGATGGGTGCCATGGGGGGGCCCATGGGGGCTCCCTCCTGCCAGCCCAGCCCACAGCAGGGGGGGCTCAAGGGGGGGCCCCACTGCTGCTAAAGGTCAGGAGGGGGGGCCTCAGCCAGGGGGGCTCTGGAGCCTGGAAGAGAGGGGAGAGGGGTGAGGAATGGGGGGGAGGATGGAGAGGGGGGGGATATGATGGGATGGAGGGGGGGGCTCTGCATGGAAGTGATGGGGATATGATGGGATGGAGGGGGGCACATGGAAGTGATGGAGATACGGGATGGACGGGGGCTCATGGAAGCAATGGGGATATGATGGGATGGAGGGGGGCTCATGGAAGTGATGGGGATACAATGGGATGGAGGGGGGCTCTGCATGGAAGTGATGGGGGGATGTGATGGAATGAAGGGGGGTATCTGCATGGATGTGATGGGGATATGATGGGATGGAGGGGGGCACATGGAAGTGATGGGGATACGATGGGATGGAGGGGGGCTCTGCATGGAAGTGATGGGGGGATGTGATGGGATGGAGGGGGGCTCTGCATGGAAGTGATGGGGGGATATGATGGGATGGAGGGGGGCTCTGCATGGAAGTGATGGGGTGATATGATGGGATGGAGGGGGGCTCTGCTTGGAAGTGATGGGGGGATGTGATGGGATGGAGGGGGGATCTGGATGGAATTGATGGGGGGATGTGATGGGATGGAGAGGGGCTCTGCATGGAAGTGATGGGGGGATATGATATGATGGGATGGAGGGGAATTCTGCATGGAAGTGATGGGGATATGATGGGATGGAGAGGGAGCTCTGCATGGAAGTGATGGGGGGATGTGATGGGATGGAGGGGGGCTCTGCATGGAAGTGATGGGGGGATGTGATGGGATGGAGGGGGGGGCTCTGCATGCAAGTGATGGGGATATGATGGGATGGAGGGGGGCTCTGCATGGAAGTGATGGGGATATGATGGGATGGACAGGGGCTCTGCATGGAAGTGATGGGGATATGATGGGATGGAGGGGGGCTCTGCATGGAAGTGATGGGGGGATATGATGGGATGGAGAGGGGGGGATCTGCATGGAAGCGATTTGGGGATGTGATGGGATGGAGGGGGGCTCTTACCTGGGGCACTGGTGGCGGGCCCCTGCAGGCTCCGCAGTGCGCGGGACAAGGGGCTGTCGCTGTCGGGGCTGGGGGGCTGTTGGCCCCATGGCTCCATCTCTGGGGCTGAGCCCCCCAGGGGGGTGGCATCGGCTGAGGAGCTGTGCCCCAGCGACCGCAGCAGCTCCCGATGGGCTCTTTCCACAGCCTGGAACAGAGAAATGGGGTCATGGAGGGGGGGGGACACAACACCCAATGGCCCCCCCATAATGTGCCCCCCCCCCATCTCCCCATGCCCGGCCTGGGGCTCACCTTGAGCCTGTTGAGCTTCAGCGTGAGCTGCTCGATGGTGCGGAAGATGAGGTCCACGTCCCCCGGGGGAGCCTCGGGGGGGCTCGGCCGGGCCGGTGGCTCCCGGGGGGGGCTCGGGGGGGGCACCGAGGGCAGCCCCATGGGCATGCTCACATAGAAATAGTTGCCTGGGGAGGGGATGAGCAGCGTTAGGGGGCAGGGACCCATGGGGCGGTGCTGGTGGTGTCATGGGGGGGGTTTGCTGTGTGTCCCCCCCCATGTAGGATGTGTCCCTTTGGGGTGGGATAAGGACACAGACCCGGCCCCAGCTCGCTCCCGGCCCGGCTGTGGTGGCACTGGGTGGCCCTGGCCATGGGACAGTGTGGGGGGGGTGTGGGGACAGGTCCCCCCGAATGCCACTGGCCCCCCCACCAGGGACTCATGTGCCATTAGAGGATGAGGCCCTACAGGGACACCAATGGGGACACTCAGACAATGGGGACACCGGGACATGGGGAGGGAGGGCTCTTTACCATCTACATTAGCTCCGCCTCCTTCCTGCAGCTCAGTTTCTGATTGGCTGCTACCTGGAGAGGGCGTGGCCTCCTTGCCCCCCTCTGCCCGGGCTGTGCACCCCGAAAAGAGAGGGGGGGGTCGGGGAAAGGGGGTGAGCAGGGCCCGCACCCATCAGCAGAACCCTATCACCAGTATCCCAGCACCAGTATCTCTCTGCATCCCACCACCAGCACCCATCAGTATCCCAGCACCAGAACCCCAGCATCAGCACCCATCAGCATCCCACCACCAGTATCCACCAGCACCCAATTACCAGTATTCGTCAGCACCCCACCACCAGCACCCAATCGCCAGTATTCGTCAGCATCCCACCACCAGCACCCATCAGCATCCCACCACCAGTATCCACCAGCACCCAATCACCAGTATTCATCAGCATCCCACCACCAGCACCCATTAGCACCCAATCACCAGTATCCACCAGCACCCAACCACCAGTATTCATCAGCATCCCACCACCAGTATCCATCAGCACCCAACCACCAGTACTCATAAGCATCCCACCACCAGCACCCATTAGCACCCAACCACCAGTATCCACCAGCACCCAATCACCAGTACTCATAAGCATCCCACCACCAGCACCCATCAGCACCCAATCACCAGTATTCATCAGCATCCCACCACCAGTACCCCCCAGCACCCACGCAAGCCCCTGCACCCTGGGGTGCACAGTGGACAGAGGGGGTTCACCTGCATCCCTCAGCCCCACATTGTGAGCCCCCAGCCCCGATCCAGCAGCGCTCACTTGGGAAGGTGGCAGCGAGACCCCAAATCCCAGCCAGGGGCAGGTCAGGGAGAGGGGAGGGGAGGGAGGAAGAGGAGGAGGAAGAGGAGGGAGGAGGCGAAGGGGGCCCCCCCGTTCCTGCCCATCCAAGCCCCCTCCCGCCACCTTTCCGGACCACTCTGAGCTCCTCGGCGGGTCCCGGCCCCGGTCCCGTCCCGTCCGGGGGCTCCGCGTCCTCGGGGGGCTCCGGCAGCGCCTCCTGCAGGGCCGAGTCCCAGGCCTGGCCCGCGGCCCCGCTGACCGACGGCGTGGGGGTGAGCTCGTCCTCGGGCTCCGCCTCCCGGCCCGGCCCCAGCCGCCGCAGCAGCAGCACCCGCAGGCTCTCCACTGGCGAGGGGGAAAGAGCTCGGGTCAGAGCCTCCATGGGGGAAAGGGAGGAGGAGGAAAGGGGAGAAAGAGGAGGAGGAGGAGGAAAGGAGGAGAAGGAGGAAAAGAAGTAGAAGGAGGAGGAAGAGAAGGAGAAGGAAAAAGAGAAGGAGGAGAAGAAGGAGGAAAGGAGAAGGAGGAGGAAAGGAGGAGAGAAGAAGGAAGAGGAGGAGAAGGAGGAAGAGAAAGGAAAGGAGAGGAGGAGGAAAGGAGGACAAGGAGAGGAGAAGGAGAAGCAGGAGAAGCAGGAAGAGAAGGAGGAGGAAAAGAGGAGAAGAGGAGGAGGAGAAGCGGACGAGAAGAAGAGGAGGAGGAAGAGAAGGAGAAAGAGGAAGAAAAGAAGGAGGAGGAAAAGGAGAGGAGGAGAAGCAGGAAGAGGAGGAGGAGAAGGAGATGAGAAGGAAGAAGACAAGGAGAAAGAGGAAGAGGAGAAAGAGGAAGAGAAAGAGGAAAGGAGGGGAAAGAGGAAAAGAAGGAGAAGAAGGCGGAAGAGAAAGAGAAGGCAAGGAGAAGGAGTGGAGGGGAAGGAGGAAAATAAGTAGAAGGAGGAGGAAGAGAAGAAGGAAAAAGAGAAGGAAAAAGAGAAGGAGGAGAAGAAGGAGGAAAGGAGGAGGAAAGGAGGAGAGGAAGGAGAGGAGAAGGTGGAAAAGAGAAGGAAAGAAGGAGAAGGAGTGGAGGAGAAGGAGGAAAAGAAGGAGAAGGAAGAAGAGAAGGAGAGGAGAAGGAGGAAAGGAGAAGGAGGAGGAAAGGAGGAGAGAAGAAGGAAGAGGAGGAGGAGAAGGAGGAAGAGAAAGGAAAGGAGAGGAGGAAAGGAGGACAAGGACAGAAGGAGAAGCAGGAAGAGAAGAAGGAGGAGAAGACGAGGAGGAGGAAGAGAAGGAGAAAGAGGAAGAAAAGAAGTAAGGCGGAGAAGGAGAGGAGAAGCAGGAAGAGAAGGAGGGGAAGGAGATGAGAGGAAGAAGACAAGGAGAAAGAGGAAGAGGAGAAAGAGGAAGAGAAAGAGGAAAGGAGGGGAAGGAGGAAGAAAAGGAGGAAGAGAAGGAGAAGGAGGAGGAAAAAAGGAGGAAGAGGAGGAAGAGAAGAACGAGAAGGAGGAGGAAGAGAAGGAGGAAGAGAAGGAGAGGGGCTCTCCACGGCACTCACCATCCTCCAGCGCCGCCTCTGCCAGCCCCTCTGCACTGCCAGGCCCCGGGAGCAGCAGACACATGGGGGGCCCCAGCTGCTCGGCGGGGTGGGGGTCAGGCACCCCCACAGCAGCCCCTGTGGGCAGGGGGGCTGCGGGCAGCTCCTCCTCCCCTTCCTCCACCTCGCTGCTCAGCGGCTCCTCGGGGGGCTTCCCCCTGCCCAGCAGCGCGGGGGCACTGAGCTCTGCTGCAGGAGCAGGGGAGAGGTGAGACCCACGTCCTGCCTCCCCGGGAGCAGCAGGGCTGGGGCAGCTCTCACCTGAGCAGCAATCCCCTGCCTCTGCTCCAGAGCCTCGGGCCAGCATGGGGGAGACGTCGGGGTCCTGCAGCACCAGGCTGCGAGGATGAGGATGGAGACGGCGCATTAGGAGAGAGGAGGAGCTGGGGGCTGCCACCACTGGAGCCCCCCCCCATGAGCAGGTGGGAGCCCGGTGCCCATCGCACCCCCCCTCCTCACCCCCCCCATGCCCAGAGCACGGCACCGGGATGCTCACCCTGAGGCTGCAGCACGGGCAGGCTCCGGTGTGCGGCGCTTGGGGGGGAAGGTGGCGTTCCTGGTGGCGCTCTGCACCGCCTCCTCCAGCAGCTCCATCCACCTGCAGGGGCCAGAGACCCTGTCAGCTCCCCCGGGGTCCGGGCCCCCATCCCCATCCCCATCCCCATCCCCATCCCCGTCCCCATCCCCATCCCCATCCCCATCCCCGTCCCCATCCCCATCCCCATCCGTATCCCTATCCCCATCCCCATCCCCATCCCTCTCCCCATCCCCATTCCCCATCCCTATCCCCATCCCCATCCCCATCCCCATCCCCGTCCCCGTCCCCGTCCCCGTCCCCGTCCCCATCCCCATCCCCATCCCCATCCCCCTCCCCGTCCCCATCCCCATCCTCATCCCCGTCCCCATCCCCATCCCCGTCTGTCCCCATCCCCCCCCATCCCCATCCCCATCCCCACGCTCCTTACGTGTTCTTCTCGGAGGACGTCAGTGCCACCAGCTCATAGATCTGGGGGCCCAGCTCCGAGGTGCAGATGATGAAGAGGGCTCGTTTATCTGCACGATGAGGAAGGTCAGAACGAGCACGGGCTTCACCCCGACCCACAGGGTCACAGGACACAGGGTCCCCATTGCCTTCCCCTTGCTCTGACCTGTGGCCACGGAGCGGATGAGCACTGAGTTGAGCTTGAGGACGGGGCTGAAGGTCTGCTTGTTGTCCGAGGAGCCCAGCGCTGTCTTGCTGTGGCACTTGAGCACCAGCTTCTCATCCTGTTTCTGCAGCAGCACCAAGAGGTCCTCGAGGAGCAGCACGTGCAGGTCTGGGGTGGGAGAGGAGATGGGACTCAACCAGGGAACCTCCTGCCTTGTGGCCAAGAGGGATGATGGCCCCATAGCTAAGGGGGGCTAAGGGAGTCCCTGTAATGCTGCCGGGCTGGAGGTGAAGTGCCCATGTCCTGGGGGATCTGAGGATGCAGGAGCTGCTGGTACCGGGTGATGGGGAAGGTCCATAGAATCAGGGAAAGGTTTGGGTTGGAAAGGACCTTAAAGATCAAACACTGCCAAGGATGGGGCAGCCACAGCTTCTCCATTCAACCCATTCCAGTGTCCCAGCACCCTCACAGGGAAGAACTTCTGATATCCACCCTAAATTCCTGTTCCAGTCTGAACCCATCACCCCTTGCAGTCCCTGATGAAGGCCCCTCTCCAGCATCCCTGCAGCCCCCTTCAGACACTGGAAGCTGCTCTGAGCTCTCCACAGCTTCTCTTCTCCAGGCTGAGCAGCCCCAGTGTTCTCAGCCTGGCTCCTATGGGAGCTGCTCCAGCCCCTGCTCATCCTCGTGGCCTCCTCTGCACTTGCTCCATCAGCTCCACCTCCCTCTCCCACCGAGTACCCCGGACCTGCGCTCAGAGCCCCATGGAACGCCCTCCATACCCACAGTCTTGTCCTTGCTGACGCGCCAGCTGAGCGGCCCCTCATGGATCATGCGCCGGGAGGTGAGGTCCAGGCTCTGTGGGAAGCCACAGCAGGAGCTGAGCATGGGCTGGGATGTGCGGCCCCCCCCCTCCCAGAGCCCCCTGGGTGCTGCAGGGACCTGGGGGTACCTTGAACTCAGCAGCCAGGGGGTTGCTGGTCCTCTCCAGGGAGGTGGCATCCAGGCGCTTCTGGTAGCCCTCCAGGCGGTGCCGGTTCTCGGCTCGCTTCACGGCCTCGTTCACGTGCCGCAGGATGTCCCGGCACTGGTCCCGCGCTCGGCACAGCTTCTCGTGCTCCGAGGTGCCCACTGCCATGGCACACAGCGGGGACAGGGGCTCAGCACCCCCCCAGCCATGGCGCTGGCCCCATCCTGCTGCCACGGCTCCCACCAGCATCCCAGGCACTGAATGCTGCCAACCCACAGCTCCATAGGGAGAAGAGGGGGATGTTTCCCACCCCCAGCACTCCCCCGGCTTGGCTCTTCCAGCTGGGAAGGCCCCAGGTCCCTCCCCACCACCCTTTGGATGGCAACAGAGAGGCAGGAGCCTCGTGGGAGAGCCTGAGGATGGGCAGGGTGGGCTGGAGATGGGAGCACGGAGCCGAGCAGCGTGGGGGCCACCCCCAGTGCCCCCATCCCCTACCCTCGGTGTGCTTGAGGATGTTCTCCAGCAGCAGCGGGTACTTGGTCAGGCGCTGCATCTCCGAGATGATCAAGTCCTTGAGCTGCAGGCGCCGGCACTGGGGGTTGCTTTCTGCTTCCTGCGGTGGAGGGAAGAGGGTGGAAGCCTTGAGGGGGGATCATGGGGTGCCAGGGGAGCACCAGGACAAGGGCCAACCTGCATGAAGAGCTGGAAGCGGGTCTCCTTGCGCTGCTTGGTTTTGATGAGCTCAAGGGCAATGGATTGGTAGGAGCAGAAGTCAGCAGCGACCTGCTGGATCTCCTCTTTGGCCAGGCCGTCGAACTGGGGGGGGGATAGGGGAAAACGGGGCTCAGGCTCCCCCAGGCTTGGCCCTCAGCTCCAAGCACAGCCAGGGGACAGCGTGGGGTCACCTCCACCTCCCTTAGAGAGGACACCCCCTTGATGCTAGAGGGCCCTGCGCCCCTCACCCGAGACAGCATGAGATCCCCGATTTCCTTGATGATTGGTCCTTCTTCCCGGAGCTTCTTCATGGATTCAGAGAGAGAATCTGCAGGGGGATAGGGGATAGACAGGACTCCCATGAACAAGGGGCCAGGGCCACCAGTGTGAGCCCCCCCATGAGCTGCCTGCCCCACAGGGTCCCTGCCAGCTCTTGGCCACGGGCAGGAGGAGCTGAGAGCCTGATGGGCTTCAGTGTCAGGGAGTGGGACACCAAAAGCAGGTCCTGGAAGGGCTACAGCAAGGGCTGGTGCTGCCCAGGCATCCCAGACACAGGCATTGGCACAGCCTGGGAAAAGCAGGCTCTGGATTGCTCCCAGTAGAGGGAATGGGAAGACTGGAGCAGTGATGATGCCATGCTATCAGCAGGGCTGCTCTGGAATGCTCTGCTCCCACCGCAGAGGGGATGCTCCCAGCACAACCCAATGGGAAGGGGCTTACTGTGGATCTCTATCAGGTCAGGGAGGTTGGGGAAGAGCAGCGCCAGCTCCTCCCGGGACAGCAGGCTCTCCTTCTTCAGCCGCTGGTAGAAGAGGAGGTCGAGGACCCGGAGGATGCGGAGGTGAGAGCCTTCGGTGGCAAAGAGCTCTGCGCGGAAGGCACAGGGGTGGAGAAGGGACCCTCATGTCCCCAAGGTGCCCCTCGTGTCCCTATGGTGCCCCTCGTGTCCCTATGGTGCCCCTTGTGTCCCTAGGGTGCCCCTTGTGTCCCTAGGGTGCCCCTTGTGTCCCTAAGGTGCCCCTCGTGTCCCTATGGTGCCCCTTGTGTCCCTACGGTGCCCCTCGTGTCCCCAGGGTGCCCCTCGTGTCCCTATGGTGCTCCTGGTGTCCCTGGGGTGCCCCTCGTGTCCCCAAGGTGCCCCTCGTGTCCCTATGGTGCTCCTGGTGTCCCTGGGGTGCCCCTCGTGTCCCCTAGGTGCCCCTCGTGTCCCTAGGGTGCCCCTCGTGTCCCCAAGGTGCCCCTCGTGTCCCTAGGGTGCCCCTTGTGTCCCTATGGTGCCCCTTGTGTCCCTATGGTGCCCCTCGTGTCCCTATGGTGCCCCTCGTGTCCCTAGGGTGCCCCTCGTGTCCCTGGGGTGCCCCTTGTGTCCCTATGGTGCCCCTCGTGTCCCTATGGTGCCCCTCGTGTCCCTATGGTGCCCCTTGTGTCCCTAGGGTGCCCCTCGTGTCCCTAGGGTGCCCCTTGTGTCCCTACGGTGCCCCTTGTGTCCCTACGGTGCCCCTCGTGTCCCCAAGGTGCCCCTCGTGTCCCCAAGGTCCCTCTCGTGTCCCTGGGGTGCCCCTCGTGTCCCTAGGGTGCCCCTCGTGTCCCCAAGGTGCCCCTCGTGTCCCCAAGGTGCCCCTCGTGTCCCTATGGTGCTCCTGGTGTCCCTGGGGTGCCCCTCGTGTCCCTACGGTGCCCCTCGTGTCCCTAGGGTGCCCCTCGTGTCCCCAGGGTGCCCCTCGTGTCCCTGGGGTGCCCCTCGTGTCCCTGGGGTGCCCCTCGTGTCCCTAAGGTGCCCTTTGTGTCCCTAGGGTGCCCCTCGTGTCCCCGGGGTGCTCCTCATGTCACTGGGGTGCCCCTCGTGTCCTTAGGGTGCCCCTCGTGTCCCTGGGGTGCCCCTCTTGTCTCTGGGGTGTCCCTCGTGTCCCTACGGTGCCCTTCGTGTCCCCAGGGTGTCCCTCGTGTCCCCGGGGTGCCCCTCATGTCCCCGGGGTGCCCCTTGTGTCACTGGGGTGCCCCTCGTGTCCCCAAGGTGCCCTTTGTGTCCCTATAGTGCCCTCATGTCCCTATGGTACCCCTCATGTCCCTAGAGTGCCCCTCGTGTCCCTATGGTGCCCCTCATGTCCCTGGGGTGCCCCTCATGTCCCTCGGGTGCCCCTCATGCCCCTCGGGTGCCCCTCATGCCCCTAGGGTGCCCGGCGCCTCCTTACCATTGATGACCTCTTGCCGGTCGATCTCCTTCTGGGGCAGGTTGGCCACCAGCTCCCTGCTGACCGAGTGCTGCCAGTTCTGGGTGTCCAGCTCGGGCTCCAGGTCCGAGAGCTGCCCCTGCTCGTCCTCCAGGAGGTGAGGCAGGAAGGGATCCACGCCGAAGCCCAGGTTGGGGGATTCAATGCTCCTGGGGGGGGGAAAGGCGGCGGTGGGAGTCCTCTGCAGCCACCCGCATCCAGGCAGCCCAACCCCGCAGCTCCCAGCACAGCCAATATCTACCTGGGCCCTATTTGGGCTTGAACCCGGGGCCTTCAGCACAAGAAGTACAGAGCCTCTGACTCTTGAGCTAACAGACTAGGTCCCCCAGCAGACATCTACATAGGTCCTTTTAGCTCCTGCGTGAGACACAAGGGAACAGAGCTGCCCCCTCGCCCCAGGAGGATGGAGAACTAAGGGGGGACTCCCCCTAGGGCACTGCCTCCCCTTGTGCTCTGTCAAGGCTCGCTGATGGGCAGGGCCAAGCTAGGAAGGGACAGAGGAGACCCTCTTTTGGGAGCCCCAAAGTGGGGGCACAGCCCCAGCACTCCCCTACAGTGACCTCCTGCTCTGAAGGAAAGGGGCCCCAGCGCGGTACAGACACCGAGAGCAAGGCTGGGCCACTCACCTGCGCCCCATCTTCGGCGTGTACGGAGGGGTCGGGTTCTCCAGCGACCTGGGGAGGCATTGGGAGAAGTCACCCTCGTGTCCCAGCATCCCAGCCCCTCTCCTACCCATGGGGCAGCACCCAGCACCGCTTCCCTAAGGCCTGATGCATCCGGGGCTGGCGCCACCGCTGCGAGAGGGGTTTGGGATACAAATGGGAATTGAAGCCCAATTCACTCTGCTTTACCCTGGAAAACCTCATCCAGGGCCAGGCACATCCCACTGCACGGCCGGGCCTGGCCTTGACCCAAGGGGTTCAGCTTTGCAAGTCCTGCCCATCCCAGCTCCCCTTTGAAGCCAATACCTCCATAGGACCCCAGCTCTGCCCTTCCTGGGGGCTTGGCTGGTGCCTCCCACCTCGTGGACAAGCTGGAAGCAGAGGATGATGCTGACTGGTGGAGCCTGGTGGCCTCGGCCGCCGCATCCATGTCCACGTCGCTGCGGGACCGGGGAACGTTTTCCACCTTCCGGGATTTCTTCATCTCTTCCCGACCTTTCAAGCTCTCGGAGCGGCCCAGCTTGACCTCAGCACGGGAGCTGCAGGGGGAGACAGAGCCCAAGGAGGTTGTGGCTGTCCCATCCCTGGTCAAAGCCAGGTTGGACACAGGGCCTTGGAGCAAGCTGCTCCAGTGGAAGGGGTCCCCGTGTGGAGCTGGAGGAGCTTTAAGTCCCTTCCAACCCAACTCCATGATTCTAAGGGCAGAACAAGCAGGGGCATCCCTGCAAACCCACTGTGGGACCCCCAAGCTGCTCCCCACTGTGCCCATGTCCCACCTGTCCGACTCGAGCAGGTCCTCGGGGAAGCTGCCGGTGGAGAGGCGCTGGGAGCCGGGCTCCTGGCTCTCGCAGTGCTGGTTGTTCTCAAAGTGCTGGATGATGTTCCTCACATTGCCGGGTTTGACTGCTGGCACCAGAGCAAGGAGGGGAGAGCAGTGAGGGGGGGCCGGGAGGAGATGCTGGTGCTGCTGCCCACCCCGTGGCCAAGCACTGGTGAGCATCACTGAGGGCATCCCAGGCTCCATGGGGAGATGGGGTGAGCAGGCAGCAGGGATGCTGATGCTCAGCCCAGACCCTGAGCCCACCCAACACCCGGTGCAACAACACTGGGGTAGCTCGGGGATGGGGGGGCATAAAAGAAAACTAAGCACATGAGGTGAAGGGCAAACGAAAGAAGAGGCCTTTTACCTTCAACAGGGGACAAAGGGACATGAAATGCTGGAAGGGAAAAACAAAAATGAGATGTCAACTCAACCCTGCACCTTGGCAACGGAGGAGGCAAAGAGGGGATGGGTGAGGCAGTGCATGAGAACTGAAAGCAGAAGGGGAGGAGGAGGAATGGGGGCACACACGTGTGCACACACACACACACAGGCACATGGTTGCTCTCCATGGGACCACAGATGAGCCCCTCAGTGCCATGGCTTAGTGGTGGCCTTGGTAGTGGTGCAGAACAGTTGGGCTTGATGAGCTTAAACCAGATTGATTCCATGAGTCCACGCTCACTGATGCTACCTCAACCCCTGGGAGCTGTGGCCCTTTTAAGATGCTGTCAGCAGCCCCTAACCTATAAATCTATGGGGAGAGCTCTGTTCCGCTCCCTTCCCTCTCCCTCAGAGCCATGTGGGAGCACAGAGGGTTGAGAGAGGTTCCAATGGGCCCTGGGCACGCTGCTGCTCCCCCAGGCAGCCGAGGAGCTGTGGGTGCAGCACCCCAGGAGCCCCCAGTACTCACTGCTCTGGGAGCTGATTTTGGGCTTCCCAATGTACTTGAGGATGGGGTTGCGCTTCTTGTCCTCCATGGCATCCTTGTCCTTCTTCGTGCTGCTGCTCTGCTGGGACAGCCCAGAGGGACACTGGTAAACACCATGGGGGGCACCAAGGGCGTCCCCAGCCTTGGCCATGCTGGAACCACTTGGGAAAGGATGGGGCTGGGATCTGGCTCTGGTATTAAGCAGCTGAGACACAGGGGGACAAGTGGATCCCTGGAGGGCTGCTCCCTGGGCTGCTGCAGAAGTTTCCCCCCTGCAGCACTGGGTGCAGCTCTGGTGTCCTCAGCATAAGGACATGGAGCTGTTGGAGCAAGTGCAGAGGAGGCCACGAGGATGAGCAGGGGCTGGAGCAGCTCCCATAGGAGCCAGGCTGAGAACATTGGGGCTGCTCAGCCTGGAGAAGAGAAGCTGTGGAGAGCTCAGAGCAGCTTCCAGTGTCTGAAGGGGGCTGCAAGGATGCTGGAGAGGGGCCTTCATCAGGGACTGGAGCGACCGGACAAGGGGTGATGGGTTCAGACTGGAACAGGGGGGATTTAGGTTGGATATAGGGAAGTTCTTCCCTGTGAGAGTTTTGGGACACTGGAATGGGTTGAATGGAGAAGCTGTGGCTGCCCCATCCCTGGCAGTGCTCAAGGCCAGGTTGGACACAGGGGCTTGGAGCATCCTGCTCCAGTGGAAGGGGTCCCTGCCTGTGGTTTTAGATGAGCTTTCAGGTCCCTTCACCCCAACCCATTCCATGGTTCCATGCCCCAGCAGCCTCCCACCTTCTTGGCCTTGGGGAAGAACGGGAGCCACTTGTCCCTGTCCGGGAGGGACGGGGCCTTCTCGCTGGCGCCGGCTGCCCGGGGCTCGCGGCTGCGGATGCCTGCGTGGTTCATGTAGGTGCTGAGGGCGAAGGCCATGGGGGAGCTGCAAGAGAGCAGAGCGTGAGGCTGGAGATCCAGCTCTGGGAGGCACTGGGGGAGGCTGGGATGTCCCATGGGACTCTGGGGGCAGAGAGGGTCCATTCCAGGCAGGAGAGGATGCCCAAGGGATGCAGGGCAAAGGAGAAAGGAGGAAAGGCAATAAGAGCTCAGGAGGGTGAGCTGGGGCTGCACCCAGCACCCTGGGACCCTGAGGTCAGTGTCCACCCTTCCCCAGGGCCACCCAGGAGCCCACAGGGATACGCCTGCCATGGGAAGAGGATGCTCCTGTGACTCCTTTTGCCTCCCCAGCTATGAGCTCTAAGGCAGCCACATCTGGATGCGCTCCCGCTGTGCCCTGGGGCCACTCACCTCCTGTCCTCTTCATACTTGGACCTGGAAAGAGAGGAGGGGAGGGATGAACGAGCTTGCTAGGAACAGGCTCCTCTCCTGGGTGCCCTCCACCCCTCACTGCCCCTGCTCCAAACTCTCCTTCCCACCTCTCCCATGGCAGCAGTGGGGATGGGGCAGGATCAAGGAGCAGAGCCAAGCCCCTTCCCAATGCCCTTGCCCCGCATCCGAGCGGAGAGATGCTTCCCAATGCACAGGGCAGGGTGGCACCAGCACTCACAGGATGTCACCCAACTGGGCCAGCTGCTTCTCGGCCACTTGCCGCTCCTTCTGGGGGTCCCCATCCAGGTCCAGGAGGTCGTTCTCCCCATAGAGACTGCCCAGGCCCATGGTGCGCTTGGTTCTGTGGGGGTCAGGGGCAAGGCCATGAGCCCAGGCAGTGGCCACTGGCACGGGCAGGAGCCCATTGAGCTCCTGGGCTGCTGCACCCACCGGTAGTCCTGGATCTGCTCCTGGATCTCGGGCATCACCATCTCCTGGGCTTCAAAGAGGGCGGCTCGGACGTCATCCCCATTCCGCAGCCGGGTCTCTGGGATGGGAGAGGAGCAGCAGGGTCACAGCAGGCAAGGAAGGGCACAGGGGATCTTCTGGATGGGGCTTGGAGCAAGCTGCTCCTATGGGAGGTGTCGCTGCCCATGGCAGGGGTTGGGATTGGATGAGCTTTAAGGTCCCTTCAACCCCATCCACACCAGGATTGCAGGATTCTGGAAGCCTCAGGCCCTTGGGCAGAGCGGGGCAAAAGGGAGACCACGGAGCCTCTCCCTGCAGAGCCCAGCCCCTTGCTAACTGGTTTCCAGTTCACACACCCAGACTGAGACACTGCCTGTAACAGGAGCCCTGGGAAGAGCTCAAGAGCCCCATTCCCAAACCTTGGCAGGGGCCAAGTGCTGCAGAAATCCTTTGGGATCTGGACCTGCATCCCAATGAAGAGCCCCTGGGAGGGGAAGGGGCCGGCGGGGCCGCTCACTCACCGATCTCAGCCAGGAGCTGCTCGGCCACCTTGACCCGGAGAGGCTGCGGAGGGAAGGCACAAGAGGAGCTCAGCACCCGGCTCCCCTTCCAGTGCAGGGCTGGGGGCACCCTCGGGGCAGGGTGGGGAGGGTGCCCTGTGCCCCTGCACCATCACCCCATGGCGAGCTCTGCAGCAGAGAGGGGGGAGCTGGGCATCTCCCACAGCGAGCACCCAGCGCTCATCACAGCACCCAGTGCTCATCCCAGCACCCAGTGCATCCCAGCACTCATCCCAGCACCCAGTGCTCATCCCAGCACCCAGCGTATCCCAGCACCCAGCGTATCCCAGCACCCAACACATCCCAGCACCCAGTGCTCATCCCAGCATCCAGCGTATCCCAGCACCCAACACATCCCAGCACTCATCCCAGCACCCAGCGCATCCCAGCACTTATCCGAGCACCCAGCGCATCCCAGCACTCATCCCAGCACCCAGCACTCATCCCAGCACCCAGCACCCAATCCATCCCCACGTGCAGCAGCACAATGGGATCCTCCTCCCTCCAACGAAGGAGCACGACGAGGAGCGCCTGGAGCCCCGCTCCCCCGCAGGGCCCCCCTCTCCAGTGCTGCCCCAGTTGTGCAACGCCTGCTGCAACCGCCTGCCCCGACCCAGAGGAACCAGCAGCAGCAAAGCGGTGCCAGTGGCAAACCAGCCCTGAAAGCACCCCAGTGCAAGGGCCGCGATGGGTCCCCAGCAGGGCCAAGGACTCCTGTGCTGGCTCCCGGCTCAGCCCTGCCCTTACCGCGCTCCTGTCCAAGAAGATGTTCCAGATGTCCTTCCCCAAGCCCCGGCAGTCCTTGCCTGTGGTCTGCTGGCAAACGTCGGTGCACAAGTAGAAGAGCTGCAAGGAGGGGAGAGCTGAGGGGGGCAGCGGAGGGGGAGAGGTGGGAAGTGGGGAGGAGGAAGGCTCAGGGCTGAGCCATGCCACAGGAAACGCTGTGGGGTCTGGGAGGGCAGCACCCCTGTGCCACGCCTGGAGGAAGGGGAGGGAGCGCTGGGCTTCCCTCTGTGGGTGGGGAGCACGGGCTGGCAGCAGCCTGCAGCAGGCAGCAGAGACCAGGAGGGTGCAGGGAGCAGTGCCCGGAGCCACCAGAGCTCCCCAGTGAGGAAAGCAGCCCCAAACCCCCCTGTGCTGGGCGGCATCAGCAGGAGGTGAGCAGCAGGGCAGGGAGGGGATCCTGCCCCTCTGCTCTGCTCTGCTCTGGGAGACCCCCCTGCAGCACTGGGTGCAGCTCTGGTGTCCTCAGCATAAGGACATGGAGCTGTTGGAGCAAGTGCAGAGGAGGCAGAGGATGAGCAGGGGCTGGAGCAGCTCCCATAGGAGCCAGGCTGGGAACATTGGGGCTGCTCAGCCTGGAGAAGAGAAGCTGTGGAGAGCTCAGAGCAGCTTCCAGTGTCTGAAGGGGGCTGCAAGGATGCTGGAGAGGGGCCTTCATCAGGGACTGGAGCGACCGGACAAGGGGTGATGGGTTCAGACTGGAACAGGGGGGATTTAGGGTGGATGTTGGGAAGTTCTTCCCTGTGAGGGTGCTGGGACACTGGAATGGGTTGAATGGAGAAGCTGTGGCTGCCCCATCCCTGGCAGTGCTCAAGGCCAGGTTGGACACAGGGGCTTGGAGCATCCTGCTCCAGTGGAAGGGCTCCCTGCCCATGGCAGTGGCTGGAGGAGCTTTCAGGTCCCTTCCAACCCAACCCATTCCATGATTCCATGAAGGAGTGGACGGTGCCAAACACACGGCTCCATCTCCCCCCTGCCCTGCTCAGTGGCACTGGTGGGTCCCTTACCAGGGGGCTGGGGTCTGCCTGGGAGAAGATGTAGCGCAGGAAGACCCCCAGGTGCGCCGGCCGGGATTTGAGCTTGCCCAGGTCCTGGAAGAGGGAGTCGCACTGGGAGCAGAGGAGACAGAGCCAGTCAGGAAGGAAAGGAGCCCGGCCCACAGCTCAGCACCGGGGTGAACCCCAGCTCCTGCTTCCCACCCAAGCACCCTCCTCCTTCAGACCAGCTTGGATGGAGGGTTTCTAAATGCCACCAAAACAGGCCCCATGTGCGATGGTGACAGCGCTGTCCCCCAAGGAGAGGGACAAAGCCCCCCAAAAGCAAGCTCTGGGCACCATTACCTCGTTATTGAAGTACCCGGGGTCACAATCCTCCTCTGGCCCGATGATCAGGGGTCGTCCCGTGCGGTCCAAGCCCTGCCAGGGACAGGGGCCAGAGTCAGGAGCCAGGCACCCAGCACCGGGGGGGCACCTTCACCCTCCCTGCAGCACCCATGGGAGCCTCGGACCAGGTCTGGTCGGGTCCAGCAGCCACTGTGGGAGCCCCAGGTTGTTCCCAACCCACCTGCTCGGGCAGGGGGGTGCCGGGGGTGTCGGAGCCCTGGCGCCGGTGGTGCTGGAAGAGCCGGGCCGTGATGACCGGGGATGTCCTGGGGCTGTCGAGGCCGTGGTCGGACAGCACCGAGTTGCGGTTCAGGGAGACCTGCTCGGGGTGACCGGAGTCAGGGGCCGTGGGGCAGCATGAAGGGGACAGGCCCCGGGACCCCCGACCCACCAAACCCCCCAGGGGCCATCAGAGAGGCTTTAAATGAGGACCACAGGAAGGTTTGGGGCAGCCTTCACTTGGGGGGCAACCAGAGCAGGGGAAGCATTCCAAGGGCAAGGAATACAGAGAGCGCTACTCAAGTCAGTTTGTTCAGGTGACAACTGATCCCTGTGATGGGAAAGGCAGGACCCTGAGACCTGCAGATGCACAGAGCCACCAGTGCTTCCAGGAGAGTCATGGGATGGAATCATGGAATGGCTTGGGTTGGAAGGGATCTTAAAGCTCATCCAGTTCCAACCCCCTGCCAAGGGCAGGGACCCCTTCCACTGGAGCAGCTTGCTCCAAGCCTTGGGGATGCAGCATTCCCATGGCTCTCACCTCGCTCACGGATGGGAATCGCTCTGTCCCGGACTCCAACCCGCTGTCCCCATCCTGTGAGTCCAGGGAGAGGCGTCCTGGAAGCAGAGGAGAGACTGAGCCGTGAGTTGAGGAGCCGGGGACATGGGGATGGTGGGAGGCAGCACCACAACTCACCTTCCACCACCTTGAAAGCAGCCAAGCCAGAGTCACTGCAGAGCCGTCCCGGATCCTGCAATGGGAGGAGCTGTGCTGGACCAGCGGGATAACCCCTGCCCATGATGTGCCAGTGCAGCAGCTCCCACCCCACAGCAGCTTCCAGAGCTGTGCCCATCACCTTGCAGCAGCTCCCACCCCACAGCAGCCTCCAGAGCTGTGCCCATCACCTTGCAAGGGCCTCCCCGTGCTCCAACCAGGCTCAGAGGGAGCCGGGAGGACCCCCATTGATGTCCCTTACCATGGAGCCACCGGTCTCCTGCAGGATCTTCAGCTGGAGCTGGCTCACCCTCCGCCGGGCTCCCTCGATCTGCTCCTCCACTGCTGTGGCCGGGTTCCTGCTGTAAGCCTCATAGAAGCGCTGTGTGAAGAGACAGCACCACGACACTCACAGAGCCCCCCAGACCCCATCCCACCGCCCACCTGGGGCAGGTCCGGTGGCCCAGCGGGCTGCAGCTTGCCCAGCTTGTGCTGCAGGGCCTGGGGAGCCAGCCCAGCACCAAAGCAGCCCCATGCGGTGCTGTACCTGCAGCTCTGCCTCCTCCTGCCGCAGCATGTTGCGCAGAATCTGCGTGGCGTGCTTCTGGACCTCGGGGTCCTGCTCGGTGGGAGGGATGCAAAGAGCCACGTTGGGCTTTGCCCTCCTCCTGCCCCGCACATGGAGCAGTGGGAGCATGGAAGGGGTTGGTACCTGCAGGGGTTTGGGGTCGGTGATGCGCTGCGGCAGAGGGGGTGGTGGTGGAGGCGGCGGAGGGGGACAGGCGGGGGGGACACGGGGAGCCCCGGCCGTGCTCACGTCCTGCTGAGAACTGGGGAGCCCCACGGATGGAGGGGGGGAGCCCAGGAGGGTCAGGGCGACGTAGGCACCGGCTGCAACAACAGGGAAGGGAGGGTGAGACCGACCCAGGCCCTGCACCTGAGACACCCCATAGGCACTGGCAGCAGAGGACGGGCACATCCCTGTAATGGGGCACCTCCATGAGCAGTGAGGCCACCTCTGATGTGGTGGCTTGGGGTGGGAAGTGCCCCCCCCAGCTCCCTGCCCGTACTCACACTTGATTAACTTGACCACTTCGAGGTGAGAGCTGTTGGTCACCATGGTGCCGTTCACCTGGGAGAGGAGAGCGGGGCTCAGGCAGGCTGGGGACAGGGGGCACAGGGCCCCATGGGCAGGGTGGCAATGGGGAGATGCTCACCTTGACGATGCGGTCCCCCTCTTGCACCCCGGCCCTCATGGCTGCTCCCCCTGTGACACAGGGAGCAGAGACAGGAGTCAGCAAACAGAGCCCACAGCCCCGCTCCTGCTGGTCCCAGGTCCTCTCAGCACGTCCTGTGCCAGGGTGGGGACATGGGGGCCAGCAGGCACCTATGGGTGCACACAGCCATGGGACAAGGTGATGGAGCCTTGGGTGCTTTATGCTCCCAGCTCATCCAGACGAGCTCTTCTGCTCCCCCAGCCTTTCCCATCTGATTCGGGGTGGAAGGCAGGGCCCCAACCTGTTACCCCCCCATCCAGGTTGGCTCCAACACATCCACATGCCTGGATCCAAAGGCAGCTCCACTCTGCCTCCTCTGCCCCTGCTCTTTAACAACGCTCCGAGGTTGGAATACACAAAAAATCCACTTTTCCTCCAGCCAAAACCAAGAGGAAAATGTTTCCATGAGGCTCAACTCCCAAGCCAGGGCCTGAGCCACAGCAGCGGAAAGTGCCTTGGATTGTTCGGATTCTTCCAGCTTCAACCATCTCCTCATTGGCAAATGTGGAGAAAGGGGGGACAGGACCCTGGGATGTCCTGCACCACGGACATGGTCCCTGTCCCCTCAACCTGAGCCCCTGCTATTGCTGAACCCAGGACAGGGGGTGATGTGGGGGGCTCTCAATGCGAACGGAGACACCGCAGTGTTAACCTGCCCTGGAAGCACTCAGCGTTTTCCCTTTCCTAGATTCCCGTTTTTCCTGGCTTTGGGGCTGGAGAGGGGAAGGGGGAGGAGGTGGGAACATCCGCTGTAAAATAAGCAGCTCATTGTCTGTTTCAATTGCTGCTCCCAGCCCTGCCACCCCGCAAAGCCATTAGAGAGCAACGCCAGGAGCAGGGAGCTGCAAAGGGAATTCCCATCCCAGCCACGGCTCCCGGGATGTGCAGGGAGCGGCATGGATGTGGGGAGCTCGCCCTCAGTCTGCTCTGTCCTGCCCATCCTGGCTGATCCATCCCAAGTGAGCAGCAGGTCATGGAGGGGATGCTCCCCCTCTGCTGCAGGAATGGGAGACCTCAGAGCAGCTCCAGTGCCTAAAGGGGCTCCAGGAAACCTGGAGAGGGGCTTGGGACAAGGGATGCAGGGACAGGGCAAGGGGAATGGCTTGAACCTGCTCCAAGAGGTGTCCCTGCCCATGAACTGAATGAGCCTTAAGCTCCCTTCCCACCCAACCCATTCCCTGCTTCCAGGCTGCAGCGAGACCCCGAGCCCGGAACTCTTAGGAAGGACCCACAAGGGGCAAGGGGAGCCCCGGGGCCGCAGCGGCTCTCACCTGGCCGCACCGACTGCACCAGGACGACGCGGTCCCCACTGACGGTGAAGCCGAAGCCATGCTGGTCCTTCTGGATGATGACGCAGCGCTGGACCAGGCCTGCATGGGAGCAGGAGCAGAACCAGTGAGCCTGAGGCCTCGGGGGCACGGTGGAGCCATCCTCACCTCCAGCCTCCCTCTGTGATGTCCCTGCTCCGAGCCCTGGGGTGCTGGTGGCAAGAGCCTCAGTCCCTGGGGTGCAGCGTTCCCAACCCCATTGGGATCCCCATGCACTTGCAGCCCGTCCTGGGTGACCGTGAAGGGTCCCCAAAGGGACAAGGGAAGCATCAGGAGGCACCGGGGAACCTACCTGTGGTTTCGGAGGAGTCGGAGGGCTGGCGGCGGTGCCCCGGAGACCTGCGCTCGGAGGAAGAGTCACCCAGGGAAGACAGGCTGCTTAACCTGGGGAGGAAGAGCAGGGATCAGGGACAGGGACATCCGGATGGAGCCAGCCCCATCCCCGGCTCCTTTGGGCTTGGGAGAAGGAAATGCAGAGCTGGAAGGTGACAGCAGCCGGCACAGGGAGTGCTGCACGTCCCTGCCATCGCCTGTCCCGGGAAGAGGCTCCTCTCCCTTCCCCACCACAGGGAGCCCCAGAGGAGACTCCAGGGCTCTGGAATCTTGTGTTTGCCAGTGGGGAGGTGACAGGCGAGGGCAGGGAGGTGCCATGCAGCATGGACAGGATGGAGCTCAGCCACCGGGCTCAGAGAAGCAGCGTGAGGGATGGGTCAGGCAGACACAGGCAGACAACAGGCAGACAACAGGCAGACAACAGGCAGACAGCAGACATCCCGCTGAGCCTCCTGAGCCCTGCAGTGAGGCTCGGGATGCTGGGCTCATTTCTGTGCATCCAAGGGGCACCGCACGTCCCCTCGCTGCTGTTACAGGAGAGGGGCTCCCTTTCCATGCTCCCAGCATCACCCCAAGGATGACATCCCGGCTCTGCTGTCCTGTCGCTCCTTCTCCCAACCCAACCAGCGCCAGCTCCCCTGGACGGGTCAGAAAGCAATGGGAAGAGGTAGGAAATGCAGGTGTTCCCTTTCCCTGTGCCACTCCATGCTCCCAGCATCACCCCAAGGATGACATCCCGGCTCTGCTGTCCCAACCCAACCAGCACCAGCTCCCCTGGACGGGTCAGAAAGCAACGGGAAGAGGTAGGAAATGCAGGTGTTCCCTTTCCCTGTGCCACTCCATGCTCCCAGCATCACCCCAAGGATGACATCCCGGCTCTGCTGTCCCAACCCAACCAGCGCCAGCTCCCCTGGATGGGTCAGAAAGCAACGGGAAGAGGTAGGAAATGAAGGCGTTCCCTTTCCATGCTCCCAGCATCACCCCAAGGATGACATCCCGGCTCTGCTGTCCCAACCCAACCAGCGCCAGCTCCCCTGGATGGGTCAGAAAGCAATGGGAAGAGGTAGGAAATGAAGGTGTTCCCTTTCCATGCTCCCAGCATCACCCCAAGGATGACATCCCGGCTCTGCTGTCCCAACCCAACCAGCGCCAGCTCCCCTGGATGGGTCAGAAAGCAATGGGAAGAGGTAGGAAATGAAGGTGTTCCCTTTCCATGCTCCCAGCATCACCCCAAGGATGACATCCTGGCTCTGCTGTCCCAACCCAACCAGCACCAGCTCCCCTGGACGGGTCAGAAAGCAACGGGAAGAGGTAGGAAATGAAGGTGTTCCCTTTCCATGCTCCCAGCATCACCCCAAGGATGACATCCCGGCTCTGCTGTCCCAACCCAACCAGCGCCAGCTCTCCTGGACGGGTCAGAAAGCAACGGGAAGAGGTAGGAAATGCAGGTGTTCCCATCGGGAAGCAGCCGGGCTCTGCCTCACACGATGAAGCGAGGTGCAGGATGAGCGCAGGAGCCCCCCGAGCCCGACCCCGCTTACCTGGGCACGCGAGGCTGCCGCTTGCTGCCCGCAGGACAGGGACAGGGGTGGCACAGGGGACACCCGGAGGGCAGCGGGGAAGGGAAGGGAAGGGGTGGAAAGAGGAGACAAACACATCAAGAGGCAATGGTGCAGCCCAGGGCATCGCCCCACGGGCAGGGCTGCCTGGGGGCAGGCTGGGGAAGCATCCCCTGCCTACAGCAACATCCCCAGCCTGCTTTCCCTGCAGGACCACGGAGCCCGGAGCAGCAGTTTGTAGGGGACGAGCAGGAGGGTCCCCATAAGTCAGAGCCTGCAGTGGGGTAAAGCCAACAGCCCCGCTCCTGTAGGCAGCTCTTTCCCTGCTCCAGGAGAGGAGTATTGGGAAACACCTCACTGGAGGCTGCCTGGATAACCCGAATCCTGCACCACCGTTACGGTCCAACCTCTCATTGCCTCCATCACAGCCCTCACTTGCTGAAGTGGGACCTCAGCACAAGGGAACCGGGGACAGGGAAAGGGCTGAAGCATCCCAAGGGCTTTCCCAGGAGCTGCAGGCAGCAGTGGGACCAGTTCCCTGTGTTTCAATGCAATCCAAGATGGGCCCAGGGCACCTGTGTCAGTCAAAGGGGGGGTGCAGGATTAACCCCATGGGATTACCCGGCAGCTCGGGGCAGGTCAGCCTGATCCAGGCCAAGGGAGCATCGGCTCCTCCTTCCGCATGGGATGCCAGGGCTTAAGAAGCTGCCACACCATGGGATGCTCATGAAGCCTCTTCCTTAGGAGCTCCAGCAGTACCAGGACCAACAGCCCAGCCAGGAGCCACCAGTGCCACCCCAGTGGAAATGCCAACCCCGATCCGTGTTTCCATCCCGTGGGAAGGAGCCGGGCCAGCGCTGGCTTACTGCCGTCTAAAAGAGTAGTTTAATTCGGCTTTGCATAAGCTGCTTCCTAATTGACTTATGGAGAGCCCGAACATGCCACTGGGAAGCAAAGGCAGGCAGCCCGATGCAGCCCTGCCCCTGGTGCCTGTTTCCAGCCCTAAGGATCACCCCTTGGGTTGTCCTAAAAGTTCTAACTGAGGAATTCTGCAGCCACCCCGGATTCTCCCATCCCCAGCACTGGGGCCAGGCTCTGAGTGGAACCCACAGAGGTTTCTGCTATAGAGATGCACAGACTGGTCTGGGTTGGAGGGGACCTTAAAGCTCATCTGCAGCCATGGGCAGGGACCCCTTCCACTGGAGCAGGATGCTCCCAGCCCCTGTGTCCAACCTGCCCTTGAGCACTGCCAGGGATGGGGCAGCCACAGCTTCTCTGGGTACCCTGTGCCAGCGCCTCAGCACCCTCACAGGGAAGAGCTTCTGCCTAAGAGCTCAGCTCAGTCTCCCCTCGGGCAGGTTCAAGCCATTCCCCTTGCCCTGTGCCTGCATCCCTTGTCCCAAGCCCCTCTCCAGGTTCCCTGCAGCCCCTTTAGGCACTGGAGCTGCTCTCAGGTCTCCCCTTCAGGAGCCTTCTCTTCTCCAGGCTGCCCCAGCCCAGCTCTCTCAGCCTGGCTCCTATGGGAGCTGCTCCAGCCCTCGCAGCAGCCCCATAGCCTCGCTCCAGCAGCTCCACGTCCCTCTGGTGCTGCTGCCCCAGAGCTGGATGCAGGATGCGGGGTGGGGGTGCATTCACAGAGCGCAGCAGAGGGGCAGGATCCCCCCTATGCCCTGCTCTGAGCTTATCACTCCCAATTCTGGCTCCTTCTGGTGAAATCACAGCTCTTCACTCTGCAGGAACACACCCCAGGAGCAAGATGCCCCCAGCCAGGCCAGAAGAGAAGAACACCAAGGAGAGAAATGAACCCATCACAAGCACAGCCCTGGTGCTGCCCCATCGGGAGCATCACACAGGGCAAAGATGAAGGAGAAGAAGAGCATCGCATCCTCAGAGCGGGTACCCTCCAAGCGCTTTGCTCCAGCATCAGGAGCTTGATTCTCTTCTCCTTCCCAGGTCTCCAAATGGCTGCTCCCTGTGATCCCAGCTCCAGGGAAGGGAAACCGGAGCATGCCTGGGAATCGGCTGCCTTTAGGAGCGTGCAGGGATGCAGGTGGGGACAGCATCAGCCCACCAGCAGGGGAAAAGTGGGAATATCTATGGGAAGATAAAGCCCACAACACGGAAAGGGGAATCAGTGTGGTGGTGGGATGCCTCCTGCAACAGAGCCACTGCTTCCACCGCAGCCCGGTGATCCCGCATCGGGATTAGCCGGCATCTCCCGCTCCAAAGCCGGCTGCTCTCTCCCCAGGCCACAGCCTTGTGGCCGATTCCACACACTGGGATTCTGGGGACAGGAAGGAAGGAAGGAATTTCAGCTTCAAAAATAAATAAAGAAAGCAAAATGATTCAGCTTCCTCCCCTGCCCCCTCCCGCGGCCCAGGGAACGCGTCCAGCCTGGAGCAGCTCCAGCCTCGCAGCGGAAAACCGGGACGTGCATCTCCCGAGGATGGCCCCGCACATCCCGCCGGGAACGGGCTCTGTGTCCCCTGGGAATGCCGGCTCAAAGCCACCCGCTGCTGCTGCGCTGGGGCAGCCCCGTCGCTTGGAATGATGCTTGGAATGATGCGGGTGCTTCGAAGTTTGAGCGGCAAAGCAGAGTTAAACCTTGCTGGGTGCTGTTGGGATGAGGATAGGGGGGATATATCCCTTCCTGGCATTCCTGGCTGCTGCAGGCAGCCTGCACTGACCCTCAGGCCCCAAGATCCGCTTTTCCTCTCCTCTTTTCCCACCCTGGAGCACACAACAGGTTTCCCACTCCCAACAGATCCCATCCGATGTGCAGTGCTGCATCAGGAGCCCGGTGCCTCCATCCCGGCTGTGCTGATCCCGGTGGCTCTGCAGCAGCGCCCTGTGGCTCTGTGTGAGTGCCAAGATGTGAATCCATGAGGCTGGAGTCATCCTGGATCCGTCTGGGATTCCGCAGCAGAGCTTTTCCCTTCGGCCTCTCCTTGCTTTTATCCCAGGGGAACTCCTGGTGAAGCCTCAGCCCTCGGGAGGCGGCCGGGGCCAAACTTGAGTTTGCAAATCAGATGCAAAGCCCCGTGTAGGCGCCAGGGCCAAGTGGATTTGAATCCCAGGATCCCTCCGGCAGCAGACAGAGGATCCTGCAGGAGCTCCCTTTAAATTAAGGCTTGTAATTAAACGGGGAAAGCCAAAGGAGCGCGGCAGCGTTGCCCGTTCCAGGCGCCATTCCCAACATTCTGATGCTGATTCCCAACGGGCAGGAAAAGCCCAGACTCCGTTGGGTGTCGCGGTGGTGACGCCTGCCTGGCTCATGGGAACCCTGCTCCCTCCCAGAGCCATCCCCAACAACCCCGGAGGAGGCTGCGGGAGCTCCGGAGCAGGATTAGACCCAAAGGGATGGGGATGGAGCGCTGGGACCAGCAAGAGCTGAGGAAGAGCACAGGAAGGGAGGAAGGGGTGAGCAGGGATCTGTGTCTTGAGGCTCTGGATGCCCCATCCCTGGCAGTGCTCAAGGCCAGGTTGGACACAGGGGCTTGGAGCATCCTGCTCCAGTGGAAGGGGTCCCTGCCATGGCTTTCGATGAGCTTTAAGCTCCCTTCCCACCCAAAGCATTCCATGATCCCATGCTTCTCTATTAGCTAACATTTGCCAAGCACTCCACGCACGCCCTGCTCCATTGATGTTATCCATCAGGACCACCACCAGCCGTGAGGCCAGAGCAGCAGTGCTCCAAACCCCCTTTCCTCCCACCAAAATCCCCTCCCTGCCCCATAGGGAAAGCAGAGCCGGGATCCCAATCCACCACCAAGGACTATGTGGTTTCCTGGGAACACTGCGGGATCTCCAGGTCCTTCCCAAGCTCTCCAGGCCCTTCCCAAGCAATCCCAGTGCCGGGCAGTGTAATCATTAACGGTGCCACTCATCTCCTGGAGCACAGACTGGCAGATCTGGTTTGGCCAGCACCGCTTTGGGGTGCGAGCTGTGCGGCAGGCGCGGAGATAGGGAATAACCTGCCCCCAAGGGATGTTTTCTTCCCAACCTTCCTCCTATAACAAAAGCCACCCCATCCCAGCTCACACCTTTTCCAAGTGGGAATTGCTGCTCCCAGAATGCTTCCCATGGGCTCCTTTAGAGGTGACTAAACCCATGGCCCAGCCACATCCAGCAGCCTGATGGGTGATGCCCCCAGTGATGCGCTGCACTTGTACTGGTGAGCACTGGTCTGCCTGGAGCCATAATGCTGCCTGGACATCCATGGGCCCTGGGTACCACTGTCTGCTTGGTGCTGCGGGCAGGATGGGGCTGCTGGGAGCAGGTTTTGGGGGGAAATCCACACTTTGACCCTTTTTAAGTCATTTTATGTGGCTGAGGAGGCCTGGGCACCCAGCCCAGCCGGGGCACTGCAGGCTCCTGACCTTAAAAAGCAGAGATCACGGCTATTTAAAGAGCAGGGAGAAGACTTAAGCCTGGTAATGCTGCCCGGGGTGAATCCCGCTGCTTCCCTGCCTGGGATGGCAGCGAAACCCAGCAGCAACCCCGTTCCCAGGCACCAAATCCCCTTCTGGAGCCGCAGCATCCGCAGGGAGCCCACGCTGAGCATCCTCAACTCAGCACCAAAGCACCCAGCGCCCTGAGCCGGAAGTGAGCAGGAACCCTTGTTCTTGGCCAGGGGCACGGATGGGAGGGATCATAGGGTCTTGGGATCATGGAGTGGGTTGGAATGGATGCTTAAAGCCCATCTAAAGCCATGGCAGGGACCCCTGCCACTGGAGCAGCGGGCTCCAAGCCCCATGATGGGGCGGCCACAGCTTCTCCATTCAACCCATTCCAGTGTCCCAGCACCCTCACAGGGAAGAACTTCCCAAGATCCCATCTCCACGTCCCCTCTGCAGGTTAAAGCCATTCCCCTTGGCCTGTCCCTACCTTTCTCACCATGATCCCTATGGAACGGACATCACATCCCTATGGATGGAACCCGTGCTCCTGAGGGAGCAAGCTCCGTGCCCGCAGCAGGACGCTCCCAGCCCATCTCCATCCCTCGCCTCATCCCGAACCAAACGGGATTTATGCAGGGGTTATCCCCCCGGTTTGCATCCCTGCTCCCGTGCCCGCCGCCGACACCGGGCCATGGATGCCAATGGGATGTGCTGAGGAGCAAAGCACCCGTTCCCAGCTCCCAAACACTGCAGGAAGCCCCTGGGACCAGGCTCCAGGACCCTCATCTCCCATTCCCAAGGGAATGGTGCGCACATCCCATGGGCTTTGAGCCCTTCAATCCCAGCCCTGGCGGGGCCCAGACCCCCTCGCTGCTGCCTGGGGTTAAACCCGCTGGGATCGGGGCCGGGGAGTGCCCGGTCCCAACACGGGAGCAGCCCCGGCCCTGCCGCTGGGGCACGGGGGGCTTCGGGCAGCGCTTTAACGGAGGGGGGTTGGCGGCACCGGGACCCCCCAAGGCCGCGGGCGGGCCCTCCCCGCTCCCAAACCCACCCGGTTTCACCCCAAACCCCGCTGCCCCCCCCCCCCGCCCCACACGTACCTGTCGAGGGCCTGCGGAGGCCGCACGCTCATGGTGCCTCGCCCGCGGCCCCGCGGCGCTCAGGGCTCGGGGAGCCGCCGCCCCGCTCCGGCCGCCACCATCGCCGGGCGCTGCGGGGGCGGCCTCGGGGCAGGGCCCGAGCCCCCGCTCCGCTCCCGGATCCCGGCCCCGCTCGCTCTGGAGGAGGAGGAGGCGGCGGCGGCGGCGGAGCGGGCCCCCCCCCCCCCGACCCGCCCGGCGGCGCTGGGGGCCGGGCCGAGGGAGAGGCCTAAAGCCCGCTCCCAATCCCCGGGCTCGCCCGGCCCCCGCGGCCCGAGAGGGGGCAGCGCCGGCGGGGAGAGAGCGGGGGAGGAGGCGCGGGGGAAGGCCCCGGGGGGTGGGGGGTCTGTGGGGTGACCGGATAAAGGGGACCCATGGGGACAGCAGGGGGTTGGGGGAGCATGGGGAGACCCGGGGGGGGGGGGGCACAGAGTGAATGGGGAGAGCGGAGTGGGGGGGCATGGGGATAGTGAGGCATTGGGGGAGACATAGAGACAGCGTTAGTATTGGGGAGCACATCTGGGGTGAGCTATAGACATGGGTTTGGGGATCACATCTGGGGTGAGCTATAGACATGGGTTTGGGGATCACATCTGCAGTGAGCTATAGACATGGGTTTGGGGATCACATCTGGAGTGAGCTATAGACATGGGTTTGGGGATCCACATCTGGAGTGAGCTATAGACATGGGTTTGGGGATCACATCTGGAGTGAGCTATAGACATGGGTTTGGGGATCACATCTGGAGTGAGCTATAGACATGGGTTTGGGGATCACATCTGGAGTGAGCTATAGACATGGGTTTGGGGATCACATCTGGAGTGAGCTATAGACATGGGTTTGGGGATCACATCTGGAGTGAGCTATAGACATGGGTTTGGGGATCACATCTGGGGTGAGCTATAGACATGGGTTTGGGGATCACATCTGCAGTGAGCTATAGACATGGGTTTGGGGATCACATGGAGTGAGCTATAGACATGGGTTTGGGGATCACATCTGGGGTGAGCTATAGACATGGGTTTGGGGATCACATCTGGGGTGAGCTATAGACATGGGTTTGGGGATCACATCTGGAGTGAGCTATAGACATGGGTTTGGGGATCACATCTGGGGTGAGCTATAGACATGGGTTTGGGGATCACATCTGCAGTGAGCTATAGACATGGGTTTGGGGATCACATCTGCAGTGAGCTATAGACATGGGTTTGGGGATCACATCTGCAGTGAGCTATAGACATGGGTTTGGGGATCACATCTGGGGTGAGCTATGTGGGTGGGTGCAGTGAGCTATAGACATGGGTTTGGGGATCACATCTGGGGTGAGCTATAGACATGGGTTTGGGGATCACATCTGCAGTGAGCTATAGACATGGGTTTGGGGATCACATCTGCAGTGAGCTATAGACATGGGTTTGGGGATCCACATCTGCAGTGAGCTATAGACATGGGTTTGGGGATCACATCTGGGGTGAGCTATAGACATGGGTTTAGGGAGCACATCTGGAGTGAGCTATAGACATGGGTTTGGGGATCACATCTGGGGTGAGCTATAGACATGGGTTTGGGGATCACATCTGGGGTGAGCTATAGACATGGGTTTGGGGATCACATCTGCAGTGAGCTATAGACATGGGTTTGGGGATCACATCTGCAGTGAGCTATAGACATGGGTTTGGGGATCACATCTGGAGTGAGCTATAGACATGGGTTTGGGGATCACATCTGCAGTGAGCTATAGACATGGGTTTGGGGATCACATCTGGGGTGAGCTATAGACATGGGTTTGGGGATCACATCTGCAGTGAGCTATAGACATGGGTTTGGGGATCACATCTGCAGTGAGCTATAGACATGGGTTTGGGGATCACATCTGGAGTGGCTATAGACATGGGTTTGGGGATCACATCTGCAGTGAGCTATAGACATGGGTTTGGGGATCACATCTGGGGTGAGCTATAGACATGGGTTTGGGATCACATCTGGGGTGAGCTATAGACATGGGTTTGGGGATCACATCTGGAAGGACCTATAGACGTGTGTTTGGGGAGAACCCCCCCCCCAGCCTGGCACTGTGCTCCCTGTTCCGCCATGGGCTGGCCCACGGACCCCCTGTTATAGGGGTCCCCCTGGACCCCTTGTACCAGGAACGGGAGGCCTGAACCCCCGCAGGGATTTGGGGAGGATCAGGTCCCAAAGGGAAAGGGGTGAGCTCAGCCCCAGGTACCCCACAAGGAGACCCCAATCCCTCACCACCCCCTGAGCCATTGGGGTCCCCTAAAAGAAGACCTTCCCCCCCCCCCCCATTCCTGCCCTGGCAGAATTCCCAGTGCAGAAACCACGGAGAAGTGAAAATGAAAATGAGCCCTGTGCTGGGAATCTGGGATCCGGATCCATGCGCCCCGAATCCGACCCCAACCTGCTTCACGCTGCACGGGGGGGCTGATGGGCTCTTTGGGGGTGCCCCCCATAGGTGGGGTTGGGGTCAAGGATGTGGCTTTGGGGTGCAGTTGAGAGCAGCCAGACCCCTCTGCACACGGGTTTATTGTGGTCAAAGGCTGATCTGGGTCCCCCCCCACCTCATGGGGGGCTCAGCCATGGGGCCAGGTCCCAGGGTGAGGATGGGGGGGTCAGATGGGGGGCACCCCTGTTCTGCTGGTGCCCTGGAGCTCCAGCTTCACCCCAGCGGTGGCGCCTTCCTCCTCCTCTTTGCTCTCCTGTCCTGGCCGGGTTGGGCGCTCCAGCCCCGTTCCATAGGGAAAACGGGGGTGCAGGAGCAGGGATGTGGGGACCCCCGGCTTGGGGGGCAGCAGCGGAGCTGGGGGGCAGGAGGGGAAGGGGTCCCAGGTTGGGGGTCCCAGCGGGGGGGGGCAGGCAGCCAGGCAGGGCAGCAGCTCCGGGCCCCCAAACCGGCAGCAGGAGCCCCCCAAGTATGGGGGGGCCGCGGAGCTGTATCCTGAGGGCAACAGGAGAGCGGGAATGGGGCTCCCCATCCTCTCCCAGCACAGCCACTGGGTGCTGCTGTGGGACCAGGAACCGCGGGCAGGATGCAGGCAGCGCCCTCCTGCCTGCGCCAAGCCCCGCGGCCCGCATCCAGCACCCAGAGCCGGTGCCCATGGCCGGGTGCTGGCCCCACACTCACTGCTCCCAGGGGTGCTCTCCCTCCTGCCCAGCGCATCGGGGTGCTGGGGACCCCAGTGCCGGCTGCGCAGCGCGTTTGAACCCCACTGCGGGCACAAGAAGGGGATGTGGCAGCAGGGGGGATGGTGCTGGGTGCCCAGAGGGGTCCGTGGATCCCGTACCTGGCTCGGCATTGCAGGCGGCCGGCACAGGCTGCGGGCATCCCACAGCGGGCAGCGGAGGAGGAGGAGGTGGCTGAAGTCGAACTTGTAGGTGAAGCGTTTGCCCTTGGTCTTGTGCAGGATGCGCTTGTTGTAGTAGTACCTATGGGGACGGACACGGGCACCCCGGGATGCTCCCATGGGATGATGAAGGCTCTGCCCCCCCCCCCCCTCCCAGCGCCCCACATCCACCTGAGGATGGAGCGGAACCACGGGATCACAGCGGGGAAGGGACCTTAAAGCTCATCTAAAGCCACGGACTCCTTCCATAGCCCAGCGTGCTCCGAGCCTCATCCTGGGCCGCTTCCAGAGCTCGGGAAGCCGCTGCTCACCTCAGCGCCCGGCTCAGTTTGTCGTAGTTCATCTGGGGTTTGCATTTCCTGCGCCCCCAGAGCCGGGCCACCTCGTCAGGGTCCTTGATGACGAACTCCCCGTCCTCGCCCTGCTGCCAGGCGATGACGTGGCGGAATTCCTCCTTGTGCAGCAGCTCCAGGATGAAATGCCAGAGCTGGATCTGCCGGGAGCCGGGGCCCGACGCCAACGAGAGCGCTGCGGGGGAGCCGGCACCCTCAGGGGCACGGGGACATCACCCCCCGGCCGCCGCTCCCCACGGTGGGGTGCGGGAAGGGAGGGAACGGGGGGCTCGGGGAGGGGGGGAGCCCCCATCGCTGGGTGCTCACCTGGGAGCCAGCAGGAGCCGGGCAGCGCCGGGCACGGGCAGAGCCGCTGCATCCTGCAGCCTGCGGGGAGCACCCGAGCACGGTATGCACCCGGGATGCAGCCGGGATTCACCCACCATCAGGGATGCTCCCGGCAACCGGGATGCACCCAGAAACGGGGATGCACCCAGTAACTGGGGTGCACCCAGAAACGGGGATGTACCCAGCAACTGGGATGCAGCCAGCAACCAGGATGCACCCAGCAACCGGGATGCACCCAGCAACCGGGATGCACCCAGCAACTGGGATGCACCCAGTAACTGGGATGCACCCACCATCAGGGATGCACCCAGCAACTGGGATGCAACCAGTAACGGGGATGCACCCAGCAACCAGGATGCACCCATCAACCCAGATGCACCCAGCAACTGGGATGTACCCAGTAACAGGGATGCACCCACCGTCAGAGGTGCATCCAATACTTGGGATGCAGTCGGCACAAACCCAGCACTCGGGATAGGCCGAGCACCCAGGATACCCCCAGGATGCCATCAGCACCCAAGATGCTTCCACCATCAGCAACTGGGATGTAACTGTGATGCACCCAGTAACTGGGATGCACTGAGGATGCCCCCAGGATGCATCCAGTAACTGGGATGCACTGAGGATGCCCCTAGGATGCACCCAGTAACTGGGATGCACTGAGGATGCCCCTAGGATGCACCCAGTAACTGGGATACACCCGGGATGCACCCACCCGCTGAGCATGGGGCTGTGCTGGTCCTGGCTGCTGCACCCCATGGGACGTGCCCTCCCTCACAGGGGGTTCAGCATCACCCACACTCCCAAACCCTTCTCCCTCGACCCCATCCTGCAGGGTACCGGGGTGGGGGAACCCCAACATCCCCCTGCCCCACTCACCTGCGGCCTCCCTTCCCTTCCCGGTGGGAGGATCCCTCTGAGGGGCTCCAGGAGCATCCCTGCGTATATAAAGGGAGGGGATGGGTTAAGGATAAATCTGCTTAAACCCGGTGGGAGGAGAGGGGGGAGCGGGGGCAGGTTTGGGGGTCCCTGCTTCACTCCCCATCCTGCTCCATCCTTCCCAGCCCCGTGGCCCAGCCAGATGCAAGCGGGACAATTTGGGATACCTGGATTGGAGCAGGAAGGCTCCAAATGCAGCAGATCCAGGGGGCAGGAGGCTTTGCAACCCCTCACCCTTCATCCCCCCTTCCTGGGGGCTTGGGAGGTGATGGAAAAGCTTCGTGCCCGGTTTCCCCTCATTCCCTTCCCTTTCCTCCTTTATTCCCCAGCTCCCAATGCCTGGTGCGGTCCCCATCGGACCCCTGATGCTCCTCCTTTATTCCCCAGCTCCCTGATGCTGTCCCCATCTTCAAGGTGAGGTCCCCCCATGGACACAGCCCCGGGGACCACAGACATGGAATGGGGATGAGGGGGATGCAGTGGGGGGACCCCTGCCTCCTGCTCCAGGGGTGATGGGGAGCAGGGGTCCCCCCAGAATGGGGGCACAGGGGCAGCGAGGGGGGCCTCCAGGGGGTGTTTAGGGCTGACCCCATAGGGCTGAGTGCCCAGGGTGGGATTTGGCCACGCTCCTGCTCCTTTATCTCCCAAATCCCGCTCCAATCTCCTTAACCCTGTCCCCCCCCAGCCCTGCAGGGTCCCCGCGGGGCCGGAGGTGAAGGACCTGTTTGTTTAGAAGCGTTTAATGCTATTAAAGCAAGCGGCTTAGGGAGCATCGGCACAGGGGGGAGCTGGGGGGACCCCGGTGGGGCTGAACGGGGGCAGATCCCGGGAATCATCCCCGGTGTGGGGCAGGGAGCAGGAGGTGCCGCACAGGGATGGGGAAAGGGGCATCGTGCCCCCCCTGGTGAGTTGTGACCCCTTCATTCCCCAGTGGTGGAGCCCCCATCCCAGGAAACCTCCTCCCTGTCCCCTTGTTCCCATCCTGCATCTCCTGGGACCGTGGGATTCAGGAGGGTTCAAACAGGATCTGAACCATGAGGATGACAAAGGGATGAAGGTCAGAGCCCTGGAGCATCCCGCCTCCTGCTTGGTCCCCCCCTGTATCCCAGTATTGGATACAGCATCCTGATAGCCTGCATGTGGTTATCCCAGTGTTGGATACAGCATCCTGATAGCCTGCATGTGGTTATCCCAGTGTTGGATACAGCATCCTGATAGCCTGCATGCGGTTATCTGAGTGCTGGATACAGCATCCTGATAGCCTGCATGCGGTTATCCCAGTGCTGGATACAGCATCCTGATAGCCTGCATGTGGTTATCCCAGTGTTGGATACAGCATCCTGATAGCCTGCATGCGGTTATCTGAGTGCTGGATACAGCATCCTGATAGCCTGCATGTGGTTATCCCAGTGTTGGATACAGCATCCTGATAGCCTGCATGCGGTTATCCCAGTGCTGGATACAGCATCCTGATAGCCTGCATGTGGTTATCCCAGTGTTGGATACAGCATCCTGATAGCCTGTATGTGGTTATCCCAGTGCTGGATACAGCATCCTGATAGCCTGCATGTGGTTATCTGAGTGCTGGATACAGCATCCTGATAGCCTGCATGTGGTTATCCCAGTGTTGGATACAGCATCCTGATAGCCTGCATGCGGTTATCCCAGTGCTGGATACAGCATCCTGATAGCCTGCATGCGGTTATCCCAGTGCTGGATACAGCATCCTGATAGCCTGCATGTGGTTATCCCAGTGTTGGATACAGCACCCTGATAGCCTGCATGCAGTTATCCCAGTGCTGGATACAGCATCCTGATAGCCTGCATGTGGTTATCCCAGTGTTGGATACAGCATCCTGATAGCCTGTATGCGGTTATCCCAGTGTTGGGTACAGCATCCTGATAGCCTGTATGTGGTTATCCCAGTGTTGGATACAGCATCCTGATAGCCTGCATGTGGTTATCCCAGTGTTGGATACAGCATCCTGATAGCCTGTATGCGGTTATCCCAGTGTTGGATACAGCATCCTGATAGCCTGTATGTGCTTATCCCAGTGTTGGATACAGCATCCTGATAGCCTGCATGTGCTTATCCCAGTGTTGGGTACAGCATCCTGATAGCCTGTATGTGGTTATCCCAGTGTTGGATACAGCATCCTGATAGCCTGCATGTGGTTATCCCAGTGTTGGATACAGCATCCTGATAGCCTGCATGTGCTTATCCCAGTGTTGGATACAGCATCCTGATAGCCTGCATGTGGTTATCCCAGTGTTGGATACAGCATCCTGATAGCCTGTATGTGGTTATCCCAGTGTTGGGTACAGCATCCTGATAGCCTGTATGTGGTTATCCCAGTGTTGGATACAGCATCCTGATAGCTTGCATATGGTTATCCCAGTGTTG
Organism: Neopsephotus bourkii; assembly: GCF_033783945.1. Lineage (NCBI taxonomy): Eukaryota > Metazoa > Chordata > Aves > Psittaciformes > Psittacidae > Neopsephotus > Neopsephotus bourkii. Next base: position 34,835 of record NW_026901390.1, read on the forward strand.
GATACAGCATCCTGATAGCCTGTATGTGGTTATCCCAGTGTTGGGTACAGCATCCTGATAGCCTGTATGTGGTTATCCCAGTGTTGGATACAGCATCCTGATAGCCTGCATGTGCTTATCCCAGTGTTGGATACAGCATCCTGATAGCCTGCATGCGGTTATCCCAGTGCTGGATACAGCATCCTGATAGCCTGTATGCGGTTATCCCAGTGTTGGATACAGCATCCTGATAGCCTGCATGTGGTTATCCCAGTGTTGGATACAGCATCCTGATAGCCTGTATGTGGTTATCCCAGTGCTGGATACAGCATCCTGATAGCCTGTATGTGGTTATCCCAGTGCTGGATACAGCATCCTGATAGCCTGTATGCGGTTATCCCAGTGTTGGATACAGCATCCTGATAGCCTGTATGTGGTTATCCCAGTGTTGGATACAGCATCCTGATAGCCTGTATGTGGTTATCCCAGTGCTGGATACAGCATCCTGATAGCCTGTATGTGGTTATCCCAGTGTTGGATACAGCATCCTGATAGCCTGTATGTGGTTATCCCAGTGTTGGATACAGCATCCTGATAGCCTGCATGTGGTTATCCCAGTGTTGGATACAGCATCCTGATAGCCTGTATGTGGTTATCCCAGTGTTGGATACAGCATCCTGATAGCCTGCGTGTGGTTATCCCAGTGTTGGATACAGCATCCTGATAGCCTGTATGTGGTTATCCCAGTGTTGGATACAGCATCCTGATAGCCTGCATGTGGTTATCCCAGTGTTGGATACAGCATCCTGATAGCCTGCATGTGGTTATCCCAGTGTTGGATACAGCATCCTGATAGCCTGTATGCGGTTATCCCAGTGCTGGATACAGCATCCTGATAGCCTGCATGCGGTTATCCCAGTGTTGGATACAGCATCCTGATAGCCTGCATGTGGTTATCCCAGTGTTGGATACAGCATCCTGATAGCCTGTATGTGGTTATCCCAGTGCTGGATACAGCATCCTGATAGCCTGTATGCGGTTATCCCAGTGCTGGATACAGCATCCTGATAGCCTGCATGCGGTTATCCCAGTGTTGGATACAGCATCCTGATAGCCTGCATGTGGTTATCCCAGTGTTGGATACAGCATCCTGATAGCCTGTATGCGGTTATCCCAGTGCTGGATACAGCATCCTGATAGCCTGCATGCGGTTATCCCAGTGTTGGATACAGCATCCTGATAGCCTGCATGTGGTTATCCCAGTGTTGGATACAGCATCCTGATAGCCTGCATGTGGTTATCCCAGTGCTGGATACAGCATCCTGATAGCCTGTATGTGCTTATCCCAGTGTTGGATACAGCATCCTGATAGCCTGCATGTGGTTATCCCAGTGTTGGATACAGCATCCTGATAGCCTGCATGTGGTTATCCCAGTGTTGAATGCAGCATCCTGGAGTTGGGTACAGCCACCCAAGGGCTGGATACCTCTATCTCGGTGCTGGATACAGCATCTTGGGGCTGTATAGGGTCCCCTGGTTCTGTATAGCGCCATCCAAAGTGGGTATAGACCCACACTGCTCTGTATGGATCCATCCCAGGTCTGTATAGAGATGCCGGGTCTGTATGGATCCATCCAGGCTCTGTATGGATCTATCCCAGTCTATATGGATCCATTCTGGCTCTGTATGGAGCCCCCCCTGGTCTGTATGGATCCATCCCGGGTGTGTATAGAGCTCCCCAGGTCTGTATAGGTCTTCCCCCTGGTCTGTATAGAGCCCCCTGTGTCTGTATGGATCCATCCCAGGTCTGTATGGATCCATCCCGTACCTGTATGGATCCATCCCGTGTCTCTATGGATCCATCCCGTACCTGTATGGATCCATCCCGTGTCTCTATGGATCCATCCCGTGTCTCTATGGATCCATCCCGTGTCTCTATGGATCCATCCCGTATCTCTATGGATCCATCCCGTGTCTCTATGGATCCATCCCGTGTCTCTATGGATCCATCCTGTACCTGTATGGACCCATCCCGTGTCTCTATGGATCCATCCCGTGTCTGTATGGATCCATCCCGTACCTGTATGGATCCATCCCGTGTCTCTATGGATCCATCCCGTGTCTCTATGGATCCATCCCGTACCTGTATGGATCCATCCCGTGTCTGTATGGATCCATCCCGTGTCTGTATGGATCCATCCCGTGTCTCTATGGATCCATCCCGTGTCTCTATGGATCCATCCCGTGTCTCTATGGATCCATCCCGTGTCTGTATGGATCCATCCCGTGTCTGTATGGATCCATCCCGTGTCTCTATGGATCCATCCCGTATCTCTATGGATCCATCCCGTGTCTGTATGGATCCATCCCGTGTCTCTATGGATCCATCCCGTGTCTGTATGGATCCATCCCGTGTCTCTATGGATCCATCCCGTGTCTCTATGGATCCATCCCGTATCTCTATGGATCCATCCCGTGTCTCTATGGATCCATCCCGTGTCTGTATGGATCCATCCCGTGTCTCTATGGATCCATCCCGTATCTCTATGGATCCATCCCGTGTCTGTATGGATCCATCCCGTGTCTCTATGGATCCATCCCGTGTCTCTATGGATCCATCCCGTGTCTCTATGGATCCATCCCGTGTCTGTATGGATCCATCCCGTGTCTCTATGGATCCATCCCGTGTCTCTATGGATCCATCCCGTGTCTGTATGGATCCATCCCGTGTCTCTATGGATCCATCCCGTGTCTGTATGGATCCATCCCGTGTCTCTATGGATCCATCCCGTACCTGTATGGATCCATCCCGTATCTCTATGGATCCATCCCGTGTCTGTATGGATCCATCCTGTGTCTCTATGGATCCATCCCGTGTCTCTATGGATCCATCCCGTGTCTGTGGATCCATCCCTGTCTCTATGGATCCATCCCGTACCTGTATGGATCCATCCCGTGTCTCTATGGATCCATCCCGTGTCTCTATGGATCCATCCTGTATCTCTATGGATCCATCCCGTGTCTCTATGGATCCATCCCGTGTCTGTATGGATCCATCCCGTGTCTCTATGGATCCATCCCGTGTCTGTATGGATCCATCCCGTGTCTCTATGGATCCATCCCGTGTCTCTATGGATCCATCCTGTACCTGTATGGATCCATCCCGTGTCTCTATGGATCCATCCCGTGTCTCTATGGATCCATCCCGTGTCTCTATGGATCCATCCCGTGTCTCTATGGATCCATCCCGTGTCTCTATGGATCCATCCCGTGTCTCTATGGATCCATCCCGTACCTGTATGGATCCATCCCGTGTCTGTATGGATCCATCCCGTGTCTGTATGGATCCATCCCGTATCTCTATGGATCCATCCCGTGTCTCTATGGATCCATCCCGTGTCTCTATGGATCCATCCCGTATCTCTATGGATCCATCCCGTGTCTGTATGGATCCATCCCGTGTCTCTATGGATCCATCCCGTGTCTGTATGGATCCATCCCGTGTCTCTATGGATCCATCCCGTATCTCTATGGATCCATCCCGTGTCTGTATGGATCCATCCCGTGTCTCTATGATCCATCCCGTGTCTGTATGGATCCATCCCGTCTTTATGGATCCATCCCGTGTCTGTATGGATCCATCCCGTGCTTATGGATCCACCCCGTGTCTCTATGGATCCATCCCGTGTCTCTATGGATCCATCCCGTGTCTGTATGGATCCATCCCGTGTCTCTATGGATCCATCCCGTGTCTCTATGGATCCATCCCGTGTCTCTATGGATCCATCCCGTGTCTCTATGGATCCATCCCGTGTCTCTATGGATCCATCCTGTGTCTCTATGGATCCATCCCGTGTCTCTATGGATCCATCCCGTGTCTGTATGGATCCACCCCGTGTCTCTATGGATCCATCCCGTGTCTCTATGGATCCATCCCGTGTCTCTATGGATCCATCCCGTGTCTCTATGGATCCATCCCGTGTCTCTATGGATCCATCCCGTGTCTCTATGGATCCATCCCGTGTCTCTATGGA
>NW_026901391.1:0-38096 GCF_033783945.1 Neopsephotus bourkii
GCATCTTCCAGAGGTCTTTCTTTCAAGTCTGGTCGGCTCGAATATACAGTCTCTATGGTGGTCAAGCAGTCTTTTGTTAGTGGTTCTGTCGATTGTTCCTGCAAAAGGATGCAGAACACCATAGTCATGGATCCAAAATCTGCACCATCCAGTCATTCCCAGGGATGTCCGGAGCTCCTTGACGGTCGCTGGTCTTGGAGTCTGGCAAATGGCTTCTTTTCTAGCAGTTCCAAGTTCTCTCTGTCCTCCTGTTATTTCATATCCTAGGTAGGAAACTTGGGTTTGGGTTACTTGCGCCTTTTGTCTGGATACCCGATAACCATTCAGTCCCAGAAAATTTAACAATTCCACTGTCCACTTGATACATTCTTCCTTTGTTTCTGTAGCAATTAACAGGTCATCCACATATTGTAACAGAGTCCCGTTTGAGTAGGTGGCTTCCATGATTCTAGTTCTCATGCTAGCTGATTTCCAAAAATTGCCGGACTGTTTGTTTTTTTTAACCCTTTATGTAAACTATTCAAGTTAATTGAGTTTCCCTTCCTCTGTCAGGATTTTCCCATTTAAAAGCCAATAATTGTGGCTTTCTTTGGCCAGTGGTAAGCAAAAGAAAGTGTCTTTTAAATCCAGGACGGCAAACCATTTTTGATTATTATTCAATTAATAATCTATATTTTAAAATTTATCAATTTTTTTTTTTATTCCCTTTGATCTTCTAATTTTAAGGGATACTGTTTTATTCTAATTGGGTAGGCCCCCCCTTTTTATTTCCACTATAACAGGCAAAGCATTTTTCGCCTTACCTGGAACTTCAGGTGCCCATACTCCCACATACACCTGATTAAGGATTTATTCTATTTCAGGGAGGTCCTCCTTTTTGCTTTTCTGTTGAATTAAACTCAAAACTGCAATTAATTGTTTTTAACTCTGAATTCCATTTTGCCTTCTTTAAATGTTGCTTCTCGCCCTAACAAAGATTTTAGAGAATTTGGCATGCATAAGAATTTATGCATTCCTATTTGTTTTCCCAGTTCGTACTTTAAAGGTTCCAGAAAGAATGCTTTTTTTTTTTTTTCTCTTCTTTTTCTTGGTGGCCAGTAGCTCCCACATCTGTAACAAATTCTTTTCTCTCTGATTTAACACCAAATAAGTTGCTCCTGTAGCCACTAAAATTCCACTTAATTTTCTCTAGTCCCTAATTTTAATGTAACCAGTGGATCTGCTAGGGTAGATTCCCCAGGTCCCCGTCAGTTTAGCTCCAGTTCAGTCAACGGAGCCACTCCATGGCACTGCCCCCCCCCCAGGCAGTCTCACTTCCAGCGTCCAAAACCCCCCATAGCACGCACACCGGTCCGGCCCCACAGAAGAGAAGAGCCCACTCCCCCACCTCCTCCCGACATCCCTCCTCCCACGCTCAAACACAGGAGCTGCTCGAGCTCCCCTCCTTTCCCCCTTGGTTTTCCCTTTTTTTTTCCTTTTCCTCACAGCAGCTCACCCTGCTCTGCAGGGCCTGCAGGTGCCTGCCTGTGCAACAGTGCTTCTGGTTTAACCCCTTCTTAGCTCTGAATGTGAATGTGCCGCTTGATGCCAGTGACAGAAATCTCTTCCTCCTTATCAATATGAGATTGGACAGATGCAGAGGGTGCTCCTCTCGGAGGTACCTGTAGTACGTGATTTTCCACCTTATGTTCCTGATTACTGTTTTTTAACTTTAAACATCTTTCCCCAATATCACAGGCTGAGCATCTCCAGCTTAACTTTCAGTTTTTCCCTGTCCTTTTCCAAAGCGAAAATTAAGGAATCTGGCAGAGCTATATTAATTTTGCATTCAGTCTGTCACTCTGTGTGATTTCTTAAAGTGAAAAACATATCTGCATACATTACTTCATCCCATTTTCCTTGCCCCCTTAAAACAACATTAATTGTAACACTGTATTATAGTTCAGAGTTCCAATTTTAGGCCATTTTTCCTGATCTTCCAAAGTATACAAAGGCCACCATTGGTTACAATATTTTACCAATATTTTCTTATTTACCAAGCCCCCAGGAGACCCTCCAAGTTTTTTCCAGTGTGCCAAAATGCACCCAAAAGGATTCTTTTTCAAGATCTCTTCACTCTGCTGATTTTCCGTTATCAATCTCACATTCACACACACACACACAGATGGGATCCCCAGACATACTCCACACAGTTACAACACTTGAGACAAAGACAGAGACTTAAATTCAACCAAACAAACAACAGTTAATAACACAGTTATAACATCCTGTCACCAGTACCAGAATCGCAAGACCAAAATCATTACTGTAACAAGCCACAAAATAGGCGAATACCAGTAGAATCAAAAGCAATACTTCCTAACCCTTATAGCTCAGACCATATTGTAACATTAATAGGGGGGTTTCCTTGAACCCTTTATAGTTGACCAGCCTGTCAGTGTCCCAGGAAGGATGAGACCCTTGTGTCTGACCAGCCTGTCTGCGTCCCACTGTGGGAACCATACTGAACAGCCCACTGTATTGGAGGGTGATTCTACTAACCTATTCAGGGACCCCCGCTGACAGCATCACTGAATAAAATCCTTTATGGGCTGTTGATAGCACACTGGACCCAAAACCATTTCCACAAGACACCCCCCTGTGTCTTGTACGACCTAAATCACAAGATGCCCCCTGCTTAGTTATAACAGTCTGTCACTGATACCAAAACCACAAGACCAAAATCCTTAATATAACAAGCCACAAAATAAATCAAATGCAAGTAAAATCCAAAACTTTTTCTGCAAGACACCCCCTGCGTCTTGCAGGACCCAAACCACAAGAAGCCCCTTCTTCCTTTGGGTGTATACCAGTAAAATCCAAAACCTTTTCTGCAAGACACCCCCTGTGTCCTGCAGGACCCAAACCACAAGAAGCCCCCTGCTTCCTTTGGGTGTATACCAGTAAAATCCAAAACCTTTTTCTGCAAGACACCCCCTGCGTCTTGCAGGACCCAAACCACAAGAAGCCCCCTGCTTCTTGTGGGTGTATACCGAACGGACGCTAGCAGCTGGGTATACGCCTTTACCTACGAGATTTCTTATCTCGATTTACGGAAGGCTTCCAAACCATGCGTACGCTTACCAAACCAATTTACCAAGCCAATTTACCAAACCAATTTACCAAACCGAGGTGCCCCCTGCACCTTACAGACTATACAAAAAAAAAGAATACCTTTTACTAACAGGAAAGAATTTCCTCCTTATATCCAGTCTAATCTTCCCCTGTTTAAGTTTTAACCCATTACCCCTTGTCCTGTCACTACAGTCCCTAATGAAGAGTCCCTCCCCAGCATCCCTATAGGTCCCATTAAGATACTGGAAGGCTGCTATGAGGTCTCCACGCAGCCTTCTCTTCTCCAGGCTGAACAGCCCCAACTTTCTCAGCCGATCTTCATATGGGAGGTGATCCAGTCCCGTGATCATTCTCGTGGCCTCCTCTGCACTTGTTCCAACAGATCCATGTCCTTTTTATGTTGAGGACACCAGAACTGTACACAATATTCCAAGTGAGGTCTCACGAGAGCAGAATAAAGGGGCAGGATCACCTCCTTCGACCTGCTGGTCACACACCTTTTGATGCAGCCCAGGATATGGTTAGCTTTCTGGGCTGCAAGCACACACTGCTGACTCATGTTCATTTTCTCATCGACCAGCACCCCCAAGTCCTTCTCTGCAGGGCTGCTCTGAATCCCTTCTCTGCCCAGCCTGTAGCTGTGCCTGGGATTGCTCCGAACCAGGTGTAGGACCTTGCACTTGGCACGGTTAAACTTCATGAGGTTGGCATCAGCCCACCTCACAAGTGTGTCAAGGTCCCTCTGGATGGCATTCCTTCCCTCCAGCATATCAACCGAACCACACAGCTTGGTGTCATCGGCAAACTTGCTGAGGGCGCACTCAATCCCACTGTCCATGTCAGTGACAAAGATGTTAAACAAGACCGGTCCCAACACTGATCCCTGAGGGACACCACTCGTTACTGGTCTCCAGCCGGACATTGAGCCATTGACCACAACTCTTTGTGTGCGGCCATCCAGCCAGTTCTTTATCCACCGAGTGGTCCATTCATCAAATTGATGTCTCTCCAATTTAGAGACAAGAATGTCGTGTGGGACAGTGTCGAACGCTTTACACAAATCCAGGTAGATGACATCAACTGCTCTACCGCTGTCCATCAGTTCTGTAGCCCCATCATAGAAGGCCACCAAATTGGTCAGGCAGGATTTCCCCTTAGTGAAGCCATGCTGGCTGTCACCAAGCACCTTGTTGTTTTTCATGTGCCTTAGCATGCCTTCCAGGAGAATCTGCTCCAAGATTTTGCCAGGCACAGAGGTGAGACTGACTGGTCTGTAATTGCCCGGGTCATCCATTTTCCCCTTCTTGAAAATGGGGGTTATATTTCCCTTTTTCCAGTCGTCGGGAACTTCACCTGACTGCCATGATCTACCAAATATGATGGCCAGCGGCTTCGCAACTTCGTTCGTCAGCTCCTTCAGGACCCGCGGACTTGTGCACATTCAGATTTTTAAGATGGTCTCGAACCAATTCCTCTCCTACAGTGGGCCCAAGGTCTCCATTCTCACAGTCCCTGTGTCTGCCTTCCAAGGCTTGGGTGGTGCGGTCAGAGCCTTTGCCAGTGAAGACCAAGGCAAAGAAGTCATTCAGAACCTCAGCCTTCTCCAAATCCTGTGTAGCTAGTTCACCCGAGAGCTTCCTGAGGGGGCCTACGTTCTCCCTAATCTGTTTTTTATTTGATATGTACCTGTAGAATCCCTTCCTGTTATCCCTAATATCCCTAGCCAAGTTTAATTCTAACTGGGCCTTAGCTTTCCTAACCTGGTCCCTAGCTTCCTGGACAATAACCCTGTACTCTTCCCAGGCTGCCTGTCCTTGCTTCCACTTTCAATAAGATTGTTTTTTCATTTGAATTTTCCTCAGCTGCTCCTTACCCATCCAAGGAGGTCTCCTGGCCCTCCTGCTGCACTTCCTTCTAGTTGGGATGCATATATAAGTCTAGTTAAGTACTGTTCCCTTGTGAGGTGTCTTTTTTCTTTTTAATTCCCTCCTATACTGTGGAGACAGTGTTCTCACAGGAGAATGGGTAATTGGTACATAAATCCTGAAAGATACAGCAAGGCCGTGAGAGGCCCGAGGAAGCCCAAACAAGCAAGATAAGAAGAAGCTGGAATTCACTGAGTTATGAGAACTGTGGACTGTTGGCAGCTTTCAAGGTCAAGTTCTCACACCTGTGCTTAACCAATTATATGTTAGTCACTAAGGGTCTTCAAGACATGTATCCAATCATAATATGCCAAATCACTGTAAGTGCATGTAAGAAATAGTATATAAGGGGTTAAGGCTTTGCAATAAATGGCTTTTGTCTGATCATATTTATCTCTGACTGGGTCCATATTTTCTGCAGCACCATACTTACTGAGTTGTCTCATAAATTCAGCCTCTTACCTAGCTACCTCATCAACGGGAATCTCAGTGGGAAGAGCTGATATCTGATCTGTTTCTATATTTAACAGCATATTTCATCACAGGAGAATATTTTATTGATCTAGCTCCCCTGAAACTGTTGGTTTTTTGCTTTTTTGTTTGTTTTTTATTTATTTTTTTTACAGTAAGCTACATTCAAAATAGCAATAATTTCAAATATTTTTGCTGGAAGACATAAGAAAAAAATTTCTGATCTTCTTCCAGGTGGATTAAGCAGGATCTGCCACAGGGAGAGAGAGGGACAGCAGGAAAAAGGGCTTCTCCTTTTAAATGTTATTTAATTTAAAAAAACACCCCAGCAATCTTTGAAATTAAGATACATGAGGATGGAGATGATGATAGGAAACATCCACAGCAGGGTGATCCATGGGCATTGCACCACAGTGGAGATAGGGACACCCTGGCCATCTGCACCCTCTTTTGATAAGTACCAGAAAGAGTTAAAAGACCAAATGCTCTTCACCCCCACACAGCTCTCCAGTTTATATATATATATATATATATATATATATTTTTTTTTTCTTAAAAAACACCATCCCTGCTGGGACAAAAAAGCTTAATAAGAAAGCTGCAGACTGACAGAAGGCCCCCTCTCCACCCAGACAGCCAGGGATAACTTGGCCAATGTTTAGTAAGTTACAATGTTACATATCTCTTTACCTTTTGATCCACTTAATCAACAAAATTTCAAAGAAACAAGCAAAAGGATGAAACAACAACAAAAAAGAATGCCTCCAATTTGTGTTTTGTTTGACTGCAAATATTCATGTCTGCCTAAAGATGGCATGTAATTAACATGCCATAATCAAAATAACAAAGCTTGACACGTTATAACCATTGCATAGAGATTATAAGATATCCAAAGGTGATCTTCACAGCCTATCTTAATATCATTTGCATAATGAAAGAATGGTGACAGTAATAGATTGTTTTTTCTTGTTACCACAATTTAACCCATAACTGCAAAGGACTTTGGTACTGTCAGATGTTGCCCATTAAAAGTCACTGCAGGTTACAGACTCCAGTCCAAGTGACCCAAGTATTTTCATATGAACAATCCTGGCATGGCTGCATGAAAATATAATAAGAACTTTTGGGTTTTGGTTTTTTGTGGGTTTTGTTGTTGTTGTTGTTGTTGGTTGGTTGGTTGGTTGGTTTTTATTTTGGGCTCCTGATGTTTCTTACCTGCTGTCATTGTCTAAGCCCAGCCAGTAACTCAGAACCACGCAGCCATTTGCTCACTCCCCAGTTTCTTCCTCCCCCTGCTCCCAGAGGGATGGGGAGGAGAATTGAAAGAATGTAACTCCCACGGTCTGAGATAAGAACAGTCCAGTAACTAAGGTATAACACAAAACCACTGCTGCTACCACCAATAATAGTAATGATAAGGGAAATAACAAGGGGAGAGAATACAAAACTAAAAGGGAGAAAGAAAAAGAAAACAATAAACACAAGTGGTGCATAATACAATTGCTTACCACCCACCAATACCCAGCTCAACCTGAGCAGCAATCTGATCCTTCCGGATAACTGCCCCCAGTTTCTATACTGGGCAGGACATGCTGTGGTATGGAATATCCCTTTGGCTAGTTTGGGTCATGTGCCCTGTCTCTGCTTCCTCCCGGCTTCCTGTGCCCTTCCTCCCTGGCAGAGCATGAGACTGAGAAGTCCTTGATCGGAGTAAACATGACTTAGCAACAACTAAAATCATTGGTGTTATCAGTGTTGTTCTCAGGCTAAAGTAAAAACCAGAGCACTGCACCAGCTACTAAGAAGGAGAAAAAAATGAATGCTACTGCTGAACCCAGGACAACACAATATTAATAATTCAGCTGATGCCTGACTTGTTTTCAAGTGTCTTCACTGGAGACAGGGCACCTTTGCTGTACTTTGTCAGCCAAACGAGATTACATAGAACAACAGTGTCTGTTGACACAGCAAACTAAAAATGTAATAGACATTTGTCATTAACTGTCCTACACTTGAAATTAAGCCTTTTGAGCTTAACTTCAACTAGGCTTTGGTCTATCACCCAGGCAACTTTCAACCCAGTGCTCTCAATCCAAACACAATTAAACTATTTATAATTAAAATACTTACACTGCTACTGTCAGACTAATTCCTTTCCTACCTCTCCCCCGTTTTTAAAGTAGGTAACTTTAAGCTGTTTTTTCCTTCCCACTTCTAATATGACTTCCTGGTATTGGCAAATAAGTATTTTTGAAAGAAATCCTCCTTAATATTCTTCCTCTGGGCCTCACAAGAACATAGTGTTTTCTCCACATTAAACAAGCATGGCTGAAGTTTGCCATGCAAAGGTCCACCAACTTTAGATTTAAACATTTTTAGAACAGGAGACAAAAATTCAGTAAATTAGACTCTGCTGAGAAGCAAAAGCCTGGGAAGCACAAATCTGGTTTTGCATCTCTTGTCAAAACTAAGGCTCAACATAGTCACTTTAGAAGCAACCTGAGTTCAAGACTGAAGAAGTGATGCAACTTGTCCTGCCACTGGCACTGGACATCAGTACTTTGACTGGCAGAGAAGAAGACAGATGAAGTCATACTCCTTAATGTACCACAGGCATTCTGCATTTAGATGCTTGAGCAGGCACTGTTCAGATTTTGAGGAAGCAGAATAGCAGTCGGGTAAGTCAGAAAGGCACTGGATTAAGAAACAGGAGTAGGTTAAAATTACTCAAGAACTACCAAAGGCATCTAAATGAAATACAGGCAGGCAAACATTTTGAATGCAGATAAAGTAAAACAACAACAACAACAACAAAAACAAGTGACTTTTACACAGACTGAGGTGGTCTTGCATGCAGGCAGCACCACACATCCACAGGTAACATCTGTGACATCCTTGTACGCTACTTGCAAGCGCACTGCAAAAAAGGGTACAAAAGGGTACAGTCAAGGTTATTACCATGTTCAAGGCAAAGCAAGTAATACTGCCATAACTGAAAGAACACATACAGAAATCTACAGTAAGGAGACTACAGAATTAGGTCACTGATTCAAATTGCAACCTACTTAGAAACATGATGGGAATTTTTCACACAGACAAGTTGTTCCTATCTGTTTCACAGGTGAAAGTAAACATCTGAGCTAGTTGGAGGTAATTTGATTGTGGTAGAAAAAAGCAAATGCATTAATAAACTTGATCTAGAGCAGAAGTCTGTATCAGTCAACACACGCAGGTCTGGAACCTCCATGATAGCTGCGTAAGAAGCAATTTTAATACTTAAACTATACCTTTCCAGCCACAACATGCAGGACACTTGTGCCATTTATTTGAGTGGGTTAGACTGATTCCTAACATTCAATAGAAAATATATACAGCAAATAATAAAAATTAAAATAAAATAACCATGAGAATTAAAACCTTTATTAGCGTATTCACATTAGGCAAATGCAACACACATGAAGCTTATTTCTTAGGTTCACAAGTTCTACCAATAAATTAGTCTACTGGTAAAATTAAGCACAAAATGGTAACTGCTTTGTCAATTTTTTAAAGGTATCTGGCTCACTTTTCCAAGGCTTAATTTTTGGTATTGCTTCTATGCCTTAGTCATTATGACATAAAAATATCCATCACTATCATCAGTTTGGTCCACTGATTAGAATCTGTAACACTGGCCACATTTTTGTTCTCAAAGCTAAGATATCACTAGCTGTATTTGCAAAGTACAGTGTTGGTGTAACGGATGCAGCAATGGGAAAAACAAAGGCAATCCTGCTACTGCCACAATAAAAAAAGTATGATAGACACCTAGATGCAAGATGTATATTTTTCAAGTCAGAAAAACCCTTCTATGGAGTTTCCCAACCCTTCCCCAACCCAGACTTATTTGAACATATTTCATAATATTTTTAATATAGTGCAGCTGTAGTGTCCAAAGTGTTCACAATAACATGCACTGTCACAAAGAACCTAGAAGTCTTCCTTTGCTGATCACCAACCACTCAGCAACCACTATCCTAGAGGTTTTGCAGAAGCAACTACTTTTAATAACAAGGCCCATTATGACATAATGAATGCATATGATCTGGTATGTAAGCAAACTATATAAAGCTGCTCTGATCAGAAATTTAAATTCTGTTACTGAAATATGTTAAGAAGCTGCATCTATTTAAAACCTATACAAAAGAGTCTAGTTTACCCTGGGAAAGGATTTTTCAAGGTATTTGGCTCCAAACACTAAACCCCATTATTTTGAGTGATATCTGTTTAATAAAAAAAGATACAAATTTAAGGGGTAAACCAACACCCTTGCTTACTTAATCTGGTATCCAATGCTATGGCAAATTCTTATTCCATAAGAAAAAAATGCTGATTTCAATGATTCAAGGTACAAAAGTCCCAAATTACATCAGTACCAGCAACGCTGCTGGCAACAGATGCATCAACTCAGATGGGTAGGGAAAAGTAGACTCCTAATGTGATGGATACTCAGAATTTATAATATGAATTCATTTTAGGCCCCATTAAGTATATAAAGTGTCTTAAGATTTCACAGATGAATCTTCAGACATTTCTTTCCCTTCCAATGGAGGTGTTTTCTTTAAGAAGGCAGCAAAAAGTTAAGCTTTTCATAGAATCCTAGAATAGTTAGGGTTGGAAGGGACCTTAAGATCATCCAGTTCCAACCCCCTGCCATGGGCAGGGACACCTCGCTCTAAACCATATCACCCAAGGCCTCGTCCAACCTGGCCTTTTCTACAAGTCTGCTTTTTATGTTTAGGACATCTTGAAAATCTGCTTATATAAAAAAATATAAAAGAATAAAGGAGTCTTGGAATTTTTGCCCCAATCAAAACCCAAATAACTATTTATGGGAACTAAAATGTATTCCAGGAAAATACTGTGATATTCAAGATCAAGGTCATTACCTGCACATATACTTAACTGTTCATGTTATTGATAAATTATTAGAACACTGAATTATATACCTAATAAAAACACCAGTCTTTAGAACTGTCCCTTCTTTCTGAACAAGGCATTTCTATACACTAAATTTTCATGTAGTATCAGAATATAGGAAAGAAAATCTACAAGGTGCTTTAATTGATGAGACCTTAAGTGCCTCTAAAAAAAAAAAAAAAAAAAGGCAACCCCCCCCAAAATAAACAAAAAACAAAACCAAACCTTTTTTTGATAGTAAACAGTTCATGGGGATCACACACAAATACTATGACAGCTATTATACTAAGTCTAGTAATTGGACTGGATATTTATCCCACTTGTAATGGAGGAAGGAGTTCTATGACATGCTGGAGCAGCGTACTGAAGGGGAGCCCATCTGAGTCAATACTTTGTCCAACCATTGTAGAGGCCCATTCAGATGAAGTTCAATCCAGCAAGGAGTGCTTGTTACTGTTTGCCGCCTAGAAAATAAAGAATAGTAAAGTCAGAATGCAATGTTGGCTGCCATAAAATTTTCCATCAATATTTTTCATCCATATTTCCATCAAATATTTTTTCATAAACACCTACTACACAAAAAAATATAAAAATTCACAACCATTACCACAACTGCTACTAAACTTTTTTCACACAGTCTCAGTGGGGGAGGGGGAGAATGCCACACATACCAACAAGAAAAACCTCCAAAACAACTCACATTTATAAGACATCAATAATTACATGCTTGTCTATAATACATCGAGAATATTCCACTCTGGAGAATAAGGTAAGAACTGCAACATTTGGTTCAAGTGCCACACCAAGAGCCTTACAGCACAATACCATGGTGATCATAAGGTCTGGCTTTTTGGAGCAAATGACAAAATAAATGTATATGGAAACTGCTAGATATTGTCAGAAACACTATGTCAAAACTGAGATTGTGGTTATACTGTGCTATGTGATGCTATCTCTGATTTCATGTCATCTTACACTTCTACATGTGTTTTATACTGTAACATCCTCACACAATTTCAGTAGTAGCTGTGCTTTCCCTTGTCCCCTATATAAACTCACCCACAATTTTCCCTTAATTAAACACCACATAGTAAGTCTCAGTAAAGCTGAAGGGCTGACAACCATAAAAGCTTCATTCACTTTCCCATATATCTTTGTTTCAGAGACCTGCTATTCAAAAACCTTCCTTCTCATCTCAAAGTAAACAAATCAGTATTTAACATACTCTGCCTGGGAACCCCTGTAATTAAGTCCCAGGCATGGAAGTTTTCCTAAACTACACTGGCAAAACTGCTGTTGTTAAGCCACTTTTTCCTAGTAATTCTAGATATTCCAAAGAAAGCAAGGAGGCATTAAGCAAATTAGTCAGACACAAACTTAGACCATTCATTTTTATTGTCAACACTGCAACAACCTTTCACTTTAAGAAAATCTCTTTATAAAAACAGAGGAACTAAAAAGGCAGAAAGATTAAGGCAGCAAGAGGATGGATTTCAGAAGTTGTCTGTGGTTTCACATTTTCTAGGGCAAAGCAGCTGCTGTCTGTGCTCTCCCAGCACTCTAAAAACCATTGTTATCTCTGCATTGAATGCCTGTACCAAAACAAAGTGATACAATAGAAGAACAATCTAAACCACAGGAAATATAAATTCATTTAGTCTCAAATTCTCTCTCGAAGAAGGAAACTTATTATTCCACTGCTGTCAACTCCCCAATAATGTGTTCTACAACAAACTTCCTCAAAATTTTATAATTGACTCTGTTCAATAAACCTGGTTTTGCACTGCAATGGAAAAAGTTGATAAAACAGTGACAGTCACTTAGCAGCCATCTCATAGCTAGAACTCTGCCTCTTCTAACCATAGATTTCCAATTCACACATCACAGTTTCTCTGCTGTAATTACCTCTAACTTTCTTCAGAAGATGATCCAAGACCTGGACAGTTCCTGTACCAAGGTGAACACTTGACAGCTTATCTGAATTTCTACCACCATCTTCAATTCAAGCCAACATGTCTCAAGAAAAAAGATATAGGCTATTCTGTCTACAGACTTATAAAAATCTACCACTCTGCCATAGCTGCACATGTATGCACATATGACATATGTCTAAAATGTCAATAATGCCTTGGCTTTACGAAAGCCTGCTCTATGAGAAAAAAGTTTTTGACATAATGAGGCAGGGAAATTTTAATGAGAATGATGATTTTACACTGCTTCCTGGTTGTTGTGGTTTAAACCCAGCCAGACAGCTCATTCACTCACTCCCTCCCCCTTTCCTCCCTCTTTCTTTCCTTTCCCCCCCTCCCTCTTTCCCACTCCCGGAGGGATGGGGAGGAGAATCAAAAGAACGCAACTCCCACGGGCTGAGATAAGAGCAGCCCAGCAACCAATGTACAACACAAATCACCACCGCTACCATCAATAATAATAATGATAAGGGAAATAACAAGGGAAGAGAATATGATACCACCTACTGAAACAAGTCCGACCTGGAAGAGCCCATGTCCTTCTGGGTCACATGAGAGTGAAGGCTTACAATCTTACTGCAATTTGGGATGTGCATTCTCCAGAACCAGAATGCACCCAAGAAAGCTTGTGTTTTTTTCTTATTAGTTGGTGGAGACATTGCTCATATCTTGTTGATTACATCTGTGGGGATCTGTCTATGTCCATCTTGCCATTTTTTTCCAAAAAACTGAATCTCCTGTGCAGGTCCCTTGACCTTCCTTCGTTTTATGGCAAAACCGGCTTTCAGCAGGATTTGGATTATTTTCCTCCCTTTCTCAAATACTTCCACCCCTTGACAGCTTGATGGCATCAGGGTACACTGTGCACCGGTATCTACTAGAGCCTTATACTTCTGTGGGACTGATGTGCTAGGCCATCTGATCCACACAGTCCAGTAAATCCGATTGTCCCCTACCTCCACCTGGCTGGAGGCAGGGCCCCTCTAATAGTCATCACAGGATTGGACACTTAAGTCATGTTGAAAGCGATTATTTTTAGTTATCACAGGAGCTGGAGTGAAATCAGCTCTTCCACTCCACCTGGGAAACTGCTCACCAGAAACTGAAGCCATAGCTCTCATGGGACGATCAGTCTTGGCCCTTGCTCCCCTCTTCCATTCACTCACCCATTCCTCCAAAGCTGAGGTAGGTTTTCTGTCCCACTTTCTCATGTCTTCTCCATGATCCTGCAGGTAAAACCATAGGGTAGACCGTGGCGTATACCTCTTGTATCTCCTCTCTCGAACAGTGGGACGCCTTTTGTTAATAGCTGAAATGTGTGTTGGTACACGCGAGGAGCTGGATAAGTCAGATATATCGTCCCTCAATTGTTTGAGATCCTGGGACAGTTTTTCCACAGCTGAGATGATGGAAGGGGTGAGATTGTCTTCGAACTCGCGGAGTTTATGAACCATTCCATCCACTGTTAGTGGTACTATGTCATTCCAGGTTACTGTTTCCAATGAATGGGCATATGATGACGGTGCATTCTGTGTTAGTTTTCGCCACATGGGTTGTGAGGAACTTTTTCTCTCTTACAATTGCTTTGTCAATTCCCCCTTCTCTAGCAAGTAATCCCAGCTGCTTGGCTTCTGTACCTTCTAGTTCGTGACCATCGGCCCCATTGTCCCAGCATCGGAGCAACCAGGTGATGATGTGCTCCCCTGGTTGACGGGTAAAATCTGTTTGCATATTCCATAGCTCGGTTGAGGTCCGAAGTCGAGAAGTCACCTCTCCTTCTTCTTCTTCATCATGTGATGATGACTCCTGATCAGGTTCTGGATCGGGTAGTGAATACATTGTTTCTTCATCTTGCTTTAACCTTCTTGCCTCCTTTTTGCTTTTTCTCTTGCGTACAGGGGCAACCGATATTGGCACGAATTGCTCCTCTGGTTTAGTTGCAGTGATTATCACTGTGGTTTGAGTAGCGACTGTACTTGTTGCTGGGGGTGGTGGAGCTGCTGTGCTTGGAGCTGGGATAGCTGCGCTGTCTGTTGCAGTCGAAGTTTGAGCAGCTGCTGTACTTGACGCTGGGGTAGCTGTGCTGTTCATTGCAGCCAAAGTTTGAGTAGCGACTGTACTTGTTGCTGGGGGTGGTGTAGCTGCTGTGCTTGGAGCTGGAGTAACTGTACTGACTGTTGCTTTGCCCTCAGATCCAGCAACATTTTTTGCCTTTTGAAGGTGCTGGAAAGCATTGAACATGGCCCTGTAAGCATAGGCCAAGCCCCAGCACGTTGCCATGATTTGTCCGTCTCTGGTATGGCCAGAATGACCACACACCTCATTTAAGTGTTTTACTAATTCTTCTGGATTTTGCAGTTGTTCGGTGGTGAAATTCCAAAGTACTGGAGGGGCCCACTGACCTAGATACTTGCCCATACTGTCCCACACACCCTGCCACTCATGACTGTCCAGCCTCAGAGAAAATCTCTTGGTCCTCCTACTTCGTCGTTTAACCCCAGACAAGACCCAAACCTGACTCTGCTTAACTTTTGAAAACAGATGAAATAGTTGTGGGCAAAATACACTCTGTATACGTGCCAACATGGTGATCCCCATCACAATCAGCAAACAAGTCTCAACAGCATTAAGAGGCCATTCAAAACTCTCAAATGATGCTGTAAATGCTCTGGGGGGAGGACTGGGAGGGTAAAAGAATGTCTCCTCCACAGGTTGACCACCCGAGAACGAGAAAAAAGATGTGCAATCACTAAGCACTTTTATTATATACCTCCCAACGTATAAAGGTGGTGACCATACTGGGAACATAAGCCAGATAAGTTTCATGATCAATAATTCTATTGTATTACAAGTCATTACCATAAAGTACAATGAGACAAAAACCTTAGCCCAAGCCCCACACTTGAAAAACACTAATACAGCAAATACCAGATGGAAGTAAGGTACGATATCCTGAAACTGTGAGATCAAGAGGAACAACTTTGAGAGCCAATAAATCAGCATTGTGACGAGTGACTATCAATTCCGTCAGATCTGTCGTTATCTCAACCCCTTTGTGCCCCACGTTGGACACAGAGCACACTATTTTGACAATTAAAACTACATTCATTTGAATTCATGGCTGTGTTTGCAGAAGCAACCTTTTCTTGCTTTAAGCAGAACTGCAGCATAACTTACAAGTTTTGTGCATCAATAATTTATTAGCATCATCTTAAACAGAGATGCAAATAAAGTAGTTCAGTATTATGTCAGTGATCAGTTTCTGTGTTGCTCTGGTAGTGCTTCCACTGCAGCTTTTTCAATCCTATGGTTTATAGACTAACCAAAACCTTTCTCCCTCCAAAAAAATAAAATTACCAAAAGCCTCCCCACTGTTTTAACCCAGCACTTACATTGCATTCACTTCAAGATGTCTCCGTATACTCTAATTGAGGTTTTCTTTTGTTCAGATTTGAATGTTGGATTTAAGTGTATATATACTCCTTTTAAGCAAAAGTATTGATATATCAGACTTCATTCTTTCAGTGGACAATTTCTAGGGAGGTTTAAGGGATTTGCTTAAAACCATATCTTTAGCTCTCCAAAATAAAGAAATCTTTTATACTGCTCAGTTAGGAGTCAATTCCTTTTCTTCCCAAATTCCCATACTGCATTAAAAGCAGAGACTGTCCTCAAGCATAGCTCTTAGCTTGTGCTAATAGAGAATTCAATTGGAATCTATTAAAAAAGCAGAAAAGTCTTGTTTTTTCCACTCAAAGCTGTTTTTAACAGTTTTACTACACAAACACAGTAATCTTACTCCTGCAAAGTTTTTTCCACTACAAGTTCCAAAATATTTTTCATCCCTTAAATGTGTGTTCTGCAGCTGTTTTATTCTGCAGAATGCACTCTGACTATTTCTTTCTGTCAGGTACTATCCACTGCATCCAACACAGCAACCTAACGAACTCCTTCTAGTCCATATAAAATAGGACACAGACCAAAATTACTTTATAGCTGACAAAGAGCAAATAGTATCATAGCACAAACTGTAAAACTTCTATATGTTGTCAGTGATTTCCCCACAATAAGCAGGCAAGCAGGACCAAATGAGGAGATTGAACTTAGGTGACATTCCTTGTTCAACAGCAGACTTTGATGCAATACTAAAATCAGTTTATTAGTCTTTATGACTTAGGAGCTCCACAGCTGAGGAGGAGAAAAAGGAAAATTTGGGTTCAACTTGCAGAGAACATATCTACAATAGCAGTGAGAAGCCTGTATGTATGGCTTCCAAGCCAGACAGAAATAGTGTATTAGTGAAAGAAGAGAAATGGTTAACTCTAAATTTAAAAGCAAAGGTTTTTCCTCTTACCTGTATTCAGCTCCCCATCCTTTAACAAAACTCATTCTTATGGTACACATCCTAGTAAGTTGATAAACTGCTTCAAAACCCTGATTCACAGATTGAGCCAGAAGAGCAGCAAATTCTTGGTTATTAAAGATTTTTAGATTGCATCCTATGAAGAACAGAAAAAATATCAAAAGGGTACAAACAATGAATGTTTGCATTTGCCACTCAGAAGCCTAAAACTATGAAGAAACTATCAATAGGATAGCAAACATCATTCAATGAGTACATTCACTGGATAGTTTCACACAAGACCTGTGGTAGGCTACTAACCTGGAGGAATTTTGCACACAGTTGCAGGATGCCAGCCATATCTTTGATTACAGTTTGGGCTCTGAACAAAAATTGCACTATCACTTAGGCACTCAGCAAAAACTTCTCCACCGATGTAATAGAGACGCACTCCCCTTCCTGTAGCAAAATTCAAAGGAACTGTAGTTATTATATGACCCAAGCAGATTAACAAACAAGGGAGTATTTTGTTTCAGGACCACACTGCTGGGCTCACAGCTGTAGCAGGTCCAGAACACAATTAACTTGCATTTTTCTTCCATGAACACACAAAATTTGAAGGAGAAGCAGAATAATTTTTGGTCAAGAGTGAGACAATTTTTTTTATTTTTTTTTAGCCACATAATGGTTTGTAGCCAAATCCAAGTTAGGAAGCAGTGCTCATTCCTAAACAACTTTTTAATTTAAATAAATACTGAAATTGAAGCTGAAAGATTAGATTTAATAGAATTGAAACCTCTGCTAATATTGAAGTGTGGTATATGAAGTGGCACAGGCCTCTATGGCAAAAAAGGAAAACAAGTATACCAATTCAACACTCCCCACTTATGTGCCCACACTATTTCACAACCCACTGCATACCCCTTCTCTATACTACAGAGACAACAGGACTTCATTTAGCCCTATTACAAAAAAATACCCTTAAGAAATCCTATGTTCACGTTTAAATTGTTCTCTCTCTCTCTCCAAGTGGAAAGAACAAAACAAACTACGTGGGTTATTTCTAGCAGAATCACAGAATCAACTAGGTTGGAAAAGACCTTTAAGATCATCAAGTCCAACCATTACTGCCAAGACCATCACTACACCATGTCACAAAGTGCCTCATCTACATCTCCTTCCTTCTTCATTCCAGCAGGGATCATCTGTCCCAGCTGTGTACCCCCAGCCTATTTGCTGGTTGAGCTGGTGTGAGAGGCAGAAAAGGCCTTGGCTCTGAGTAAACACTGCTAAGTAAATAGCATCCGTGAATTATCAACACTGTTTTCAGAATAAATCGAAAATATAGCACCATGCTACCCACTATGAAGAAAATAAAATTTATCCCAGCCCAAATCAGCACAAACATTCAAAGTTGTAAACTCCTCTCCCAAAGAAGGCTATTTATACTTTAAAGGTACTTTAAAGGCCACAGTTTCCCTTTACCCCTTCTCTTTAAAACTGTTTTTCAAACAAGGTGAGCTGCTCTACAAAAAATGTGAGAACTCCTTACAGTTTTACTTTTTCTTATCATTGACCATTTTGATCAGTCAGCCCAAGCATAGCCTGGGTTTCTGCACATCTGAAATTTTATTAGACAAGCATTTGGGCTTGTCATAGAGAGAGTCAGAAGGTTCTACTAAAGAGACTGAACTTTTACTAAAAAAAGATTCTTTTTTACCAGAAAAGATTTCATGAATGCTGCAAAATAGAAGAATCCAGAAAAAAACCCCAAAACAACAAACCAAAACCACATTAGTTTATAGAAGAACTTAAAGCCAAGATGCTGCATTGTAGAAAACAATATTCTTTACTAACCATTACAAAAATGTTAATTATGTCAAAATAGCATGTTATTTCAATGAAGCTTTTCCCATTTCACAAAAGAATTCAAGAAGTACTACCAATGTCCATTCTGCATTTTAAAAATTAGAATAAACTAACAAACATGTAAATATTTTTTAATTGAACCTTAAATTTCAAGTCCACAGGAGGCCACGAGGATGCTCAGGGGACTGGATAACCTCCCGTACGAAGATCGGCTGAGAAAGTTGGGGCTGTTCAGCCTGAAGAAGAGAAGGCTGCGTGGAGACCTCATAGCAGCCTTCCAGTATCTGAAGGGGGCATACAGGGATGCTGGGGATGGACTCTTCATTAGGGACTGTAGTGGTAGGACAAGGGGTAATGGGTTAAAACTTAAACAGGGGAAGTTTAGATTGGATATAAGGAGGAAATTCTTTCCTGTTAGGGTGGTGAGGCACTGGAATGGGTTGTCCAGGGAGGTTGTGAATGCTCCATCCCTGGCAGTGTTCAAGGCCAGGTTGGACGAGGCCTTGGGTAATATGGTTTAGAGCGAGGTGTCCCTGCCCATGGCAGGGGGGTTGGAACTTGATGATCTTAAGGTCCTTTCCAACCCTAACTATTCTATGATCACAGTATCACAGTATGTTAGAGATTGGAAGGGACCTCAAAAGACCATCTAGTCCAATCCCCCTGCCGGAGCAGGAACACCTAGATAAGGTTACACAGGAACGTGTCCAGGCGGGTTTTGAATGTCTCCAAAGAAGGAGACTCCACAACCTCCCTGGGCAGCCTGTTCCAGTGTTCTGTCACCTCACTGAGAAGAAGTTTCTTCTCAAGTTTAAGTGGAACCTCTTGTGTTCCAGTTTGTACCCATTGCCCCTTGTCCTATCATTGTTTGCCACTGAGAAGAGCCTGGCTCCATCCTCGTGACACTCCCCCTTTATATATTTATATACACTAACAAGGTCACCCCTCAATCTCCTCCAAACTATAGAGACCCAGCTCCCTCAGTCTTTCCTCATAAGGGAGATGCTCCACTCCCTTAATCATCTTAGTTGCCCTGCACTGGACTCTCTCCAGCAGGTCCCTGTCCTTCTTAAACTGAGGGGCCCAGAACTGGACACAATATTCCAGATGCGGTCTCACCAGGGCAGAGTAGAGGGGAAGGAGGACCTCTCTCGACCTACTAACCACCCCCCCTTCTAATACACCCCAGGATGCCATTGGCCTTCCTGGCCACAAGGGCACAGTGTCAGCTCATGGTCACCCTGTCGTCCACTAGGACCCCCAGGTCCCTCTCCCCTACACTGCTCTCTAACAGGTCATTCCCCAACCTATACTGGAACCTGGGGTTGTTCCTGCCCAGATGCAGGACTCTACACTTTCCCTTGTTATATTTCATCAAGTTATTCCCTGCCCAACTCTCCAGCCTGTCCAGGTCTCGCTGGATGGCAGCACAGCCTTCTGGCGTGTCAGCCACTCCTCCCAGCTTAGTGTCATCAGCAAACTTGCTGATAGTACACTCAATTTCCTCTTCTAAATCATTGATGAATATATTAAATAATACTGGTCCCAGTACCGACCCTTGAGGCACTCCACTAGATACAGGCCTCCAACTAGACTCCGCCCCATAGACTACAACTCTCTGGCTTCTCTCCTTCAGCCAGTTCACAGTCCACCTCACTACCTGATCATCCAGACCACACTTCCTCAATTTAGCTGCGAGGATGCTGTGGGTGACTGTGTCAAATGCTCTGCTGAAGTCAAGGTAGACCACATCCACCGCTCTGACATCATCCATCCACCGTGTTATTTCCTCATAAAAGGCTATGAGATTGGTCAAGCATAACATCCCCTTGGTGAAGCCATGTTGACTGCCCCTCATAACCCTCTTATCCTTGATATGCCTTAGGATAGCACCAAGGATAAGGTGTTCCATCACTTTCCCAGGAATGGAGGTGAGGCTGACTGGTCTATAGTTACCCGGGTCCTCCTTCTTGCCCTTTTTGAAGACGGGAGTGACATTTGCTTTCCTCCAGTCCTCAGGCACCTCTCCCATTTCCCAAGACTTGGTAAAGATGATGGAGAGCGGTCTAGCAATGACCTCCGCCAGTTCCCTCAGCACCCGCGGGTGCATCCCATCTGGACCCATGGATTTATGGATGTCCAGATTGCTCAACTGGTCTCTAACCCATTCCTCATCGACTAAGGCAAAACGCTCCGTTGACCTGTCTTCATCTGAGGTCTCAGCGGTACAGGGCTCTTCAGGACTGCCTCCAGCAGAGTAGACAGAGACAAAGAAGGCATTCAGTAACTCTGCCATCTCTGTATCTTCTGTCACCAGGGCACCCATCCCGTTCATCAGTGGGCCTACATTGCCTCTGGTGTTAGTTTTATCTGCCATGTATTTGAAAAAGCTCTTTCTGCTGTCCTTGACCCCTCTCGCCAGCTTTAATTCCAAGGAGGCCTTAGTCATCCTAGCTGCTTTCCTACATCCTCTAGCAGCAGCCTTATATTCCTCCCAAGTGGCCAGCCCTTCCTTCCATGACCTGTAAACTCTCCTCTTCCACTTGAGCATACCGAGCAATTCCCTATTTAGCCACGCAGGTCTCCTGACCCTGTTCCTTGACTTCCTACGTGTCGAGATGCTCTGATCTTGAGCTCAGAAAAAGCAGTCCTTGAACGTCAACCAACTATCTTGGGCCCCTTTACCTTCAAGCAGCCTAGTCCATGGAATTTCCCCTAGCAATTGCTTGAAGAGGCCAAAGTTTGCCCTGCTAAAGTCCAGGGTTGCAATTCTACTTGCTATTCTACTGTCCCTACCACACAAGATCCTGAATTCCACCATCTCGTGGTCACTGCAACCAAGGCAGCCCTCAACCTTCACTCCTTCAACCAGACCCTCCTTGTTAGTGAGGATGAGATCCAGCAGCACACCTCTCCTGGTTGGCTCATCCACCATTTGCATGAGGAAGTTATCATCCATACACTGGAGGAACCTCCTGGACTGCGGCTGGGTTGCTGAGTAGTCCTTCCAGCAAACATCAGGGAAGTTAAAATCCCCCACGACGACCACAGCCTGTGACTGTGAGTCCGCTCTCAGCTGCCTGTAGAAGGCCTCGTCAACTTCCTCACCCTGATCTGGTGGCCTGTAACAGACCCCCACAACAGTATCGCCCCTGCCAGCCTGCCCCTTAATTCTCACCCACAGACTCTCAACTCGCTCATCATCTGTCCCCGGACAGAACTCAATGCATTGTAGCTGCTCTCGCACATAAAGAGCAACCCCACCACCCCACCTGGCTGGCCTGTCTTTCCTGAAAAGGACATAGCCCTCCATGACTATATTCCAGTCATGTGAGCTGTCCCACCACGTCTCTGTAATTGCCACCAGGTCATAATCTCCTGACTTAACACAGGTTTCTAGCTCCTCCTGCTTATTTCCCATGCCCATGATTCTATGATTCTATTCACAACTCTGTATATAAATGCTACCCAGGGAAGAGTGTCCAATGAGGAGCCTGAAAGCCAAAAACCTGCCCCTTGGAATGCTTTGTTTCATCATCATCGTCCAGAAGGCAGAGAACAGCAACACAAGCAACAGAAATCCCATATAGTTGAGTGGCTTCCTTCTTTGACCCTCTCAGCTGTGTGACTGTTCCTGCCACCAACTTAGTGACTAGTGATTGAGGAAAGGCAGCTCCTTTCAGCTCCAGACATCACTACATCTCTTCCAAATTGCAAGTGGCTGCTACATCTTTTCCCCAGTTTTAGAAATGGTGACCTCTGTGTCTTTCTATTTCCATCCTTAGTAAGGGAGGCCAAGCTCTACTTGGGAAGTCTCAAGAGAGAAGTTCAATGACAGGCTGCACAAGGGTGATAGGCTCCCAGCAAACAGCTTTGCCCATCCTATCTGTATCGTCCCAGATAACTTAATGGCTAAACCAAAATGAAACAGTTAAAGGTAATCAAACTTAAAATTAAACAGGTAAAGATCAGAAGTTTTTACCTATATGTCGCCTTGTCATTTCCACTGTAGCATTTCTGTTTACATTGGAAAGCAGACCTAGACAAAATCGTTCTGAATTTGATGGATCTGTAAAGCCATCTACAGTCAGGGAAGGCTGTGATGCATGAAAGGTTTCTCCCACTCTTTGATTCAATTCATAATATGCTATTGAACACCAGAACGCGGGCTCCGAGTAGGTAACTGGCTGCAAGTCTAAAAAAAAAAAAAAAAATTTAAAACCAAGCTTAACAGAATTTGAGGCTGAAAAGAAATTGCTTTGCCCTGAGGCTAAGGACTTGGGGGTGCTGGTCGATGAGAAAATGAACATGAGCCGGCTTCAGTGTGCGCTTGCAGCCCAGAAAGCCAACCGTATCCTGGGCTGCATCAAAACGAGCGTGACCAGCAGGACGGAGGAGGTGATCCTGCCCCTTTATTCTGCATTCATGAGACACACCCCACAACACCCCGCTCAGAGCACTGTGTTCAGGTCTGGGGCCCCCAAGACAAGAAGGATGTGGACATGTTGGAGCAAGTCCAGAGGAGGCCAAAAAGATGCTCCAAGGCCTTGAGTACCTTTTGTATGAAGACAGACTGAGAGACCTGGGGTTCTTCAGCCTGGAGAAGGCTCAAGGGAGACCTTAGAGCAGCCTTTGAGTACTTAAAGGGGCCAACAAGAAAGCTGGAGAGGGACTTTTCACAAGGGCCAGTAGTGACAGGACAAGGAGTGTTGGCTTTAAACTGACAGAGGGGAGATTTAGATTAGACATTAGGAAGTTCTTCCCTATGAGGGTGGTGAGACATTGGAACAGGTTGCCCACAGTAGTTGTGGATGTCCCATCCCTAGAAGTGTTCAAGGCCAGGTTGGAACTAGATGATCTTTAAAGTTTCTTTCCAACTCAAACCAGTCTATAATTCTATGCTATTCATCTCTTCCAGAAACTGTGGTAGTCTCCTCAAACTACTCAAATTATATTTTCCTTGCTGTCATTTTTACCTACCCCAAACAGAAGGGAATTCAATATTCCACACAAAGAAAGGAGAGGAAGAAGGGTGACCTAATATGGCCACAGCTCACATAGTCCTGTACTTGCATTCTGCTTGGCAAAATGATTAGGCTAATGTTGCAGAGTGCGCCAGACAGTGAGACACTTCTGTTGCCTTTCTATAACTTGCAAATATTTTGGTAACATTAAAGAAGAGATTAAGCTATCAGACACTGAACCACACAAAGGAAAGAAATATTAATATGAAAATTATGCTCCCCTTTATTACACTGGACCTTATACTGTCTCTATAGAGTAAGGCAGTTCTAAGCTCTTTTTACCCTCCCCTACTAGAGCTCAGTACCTTCCCCAGGCAGGCATCTTCAGCTTTTCCTGAACTGCTTCCCATTTTCATTTACCCTAATTACTTACTCAGCATTCTGAACAGCATTTTCCTGTCAAATCCTGTCACCAAACCCAAGGGAATCTGATTTTCCTGGGTCATTTACACAGGCACCCAACAATGGCACCTGATCAAAGCAGGTGGGCAACTAATGTGGGAGCAACAACTGTGTTGTGGTTACAGGTGAAACAGTACATGAGAAGAGCAGCAAGCACACATACAAGGGAAACAGTCTGGACAGCACTATGGATAGTCTAACATCCTTTAAACTATTTCTTTTATAAATGCTACTCCTGCATACACAACCATATTATTCCTTCTCTTTGGTAGAAACTCAACAGTTACAGAAATAGATAATTTGTTAAGTTATTAACCCAGCCTTATTATATTTATCATCAGGAAGCCAACTCAATAATCTCCTGCCAATACAATGCTTATTTTCAAGTACATTATAATTTTAATGTAATTACATATATAAAGAAGAGTCATCACACACAGAGAAACAATTAAAAATATTTACAGCTTACCCAGGCTATGATTAACTGGGGAGAGATTACTAGGAGACAGCTCTGCTGGAGATCCTGTTGAAGCAATACAGATTGTTTCAGAGCAAATGATTTTTGTTATTCCAGATGGGTAGGTATAACCATTATCGATAGTTTTACATTAAAATTCTTTGGAATAAGAAACCTCAGATATCCTACAACCAGTTTTCCAGCATGTCACATACTTATTCTGAATTAAGATTACATTTAATTTTCCAGACTCCTAGGAACCTACCCCTCCATGTAAAGACTCAATTAACATCTTAGTGTTGTATTTGGCAGAGTTCACTTCATGCACTCTGTGAACATATCTTTATTTATGCATTTCTCCAGTGAGAACGTAGTGACTTCCCAAATTCAGTAGAAAAAAGCTAAGATAAAGTGGATAAAGCAAGAAAGATATTGCTTCTCTATTCTCAAAGGAGAGGGCTTGTCTCTACAAAAGAACAAGCTAGATTTCTTCATTTGAGGAAATTATTCTTTCCTGGAAGGAGGAAGGAAGAAACTCAAAACCATGAACTCTCCAACACAATTTGCACATTAGTAGGCAAAATACAGAGAAGCTTTATGCAGAAGCATTCCTACAACGACTGATGTCCAGATTTATTAAAGTACCTATTGTTACACAGAGGGAAAATATTGTAGCTCTTACAGAAACTACCACAGTTGTTTCAAATTAACTGGAAAAGGCTACTAACATTACCTAATCAAGCACACTCAAATCATCCAGCATACAGCAGGAGGTTCTTATCCAGCACATTAACAGTCTTTGTCCAAATTTAAGGCCAACCAGATTATCTAGAAATCCTTTCAGAGGTACAAGTACTTAATGTCTCTAAGTACTTTTTCAATAGAGCTTTCCATACAAGAATTAATTTGAAACATGGCAGAAGTGGTAAGGTTGTCGGAGCTCACAGAATTGTAGACTTGTTAGGGTGGGAAGGGACCCCTGGAGATCATCTAGTCCAACCCTAGAGCAGGTCACATAGAGCAGGTTACACAGGAACATGCCCAGGCAGGTTTGGAATGTCTCCAGAGAGGGAGACTCCACGACCCCACTGAGCAGCCTGTTCCAGTGCTTCGCCACCCCATCCTTGTTGACCCATTCTGCCATGTCATCATAAAAGGCTATCAGATTAGTCAAGCATGATTTCCCCTTGGTGAATCCATGCTGAATACTCCTGATCATGACCCTTTGTCATAAAAACCAAAACAGTTGTGACAGGGTCTCAAAATGCATCATTTCTGTAACTTGTTTAAGACTTCAATGAACTTATGTCCAGAAAGTAAAGTTAGGGGTACACTGAAACCAGTCTGCTATTAAAATCTGCTTTAAGCCTTTACAATGAAGACTTAGAGCTGTATGCTTTTGCTGTGAAATAAATAAAGTGTACTTAATATGTCAACAAATGTTTTGAAAGCATTCCCCTAGGAAAAAATTATTTTGTTCACAAAAGACTGAAATGGATATTTTAAACAGAAAACACAAGGATGTACAGAGGGCTACTGCCATCACTGTTCAGGCTGAATTCATTCCACTATGCAGAGAGGATCACAACTAGCAATCTCAAGCCCTGAAAGCAATAAAAACCAAACATTACCTGTGTCCATGCTTTGGTTCAACTGTTGGTCACTTGTTTCTCCATCTTCACTGATATATCCTGGAGGTGGTGTTTCTGTCAATAAAAAAAAATAAATAAAATAGTCCACCTACTGGTTTAATGCCTGGGAAAATGTATAGGATTTAGCATTTGGTGTTTTCACCCTTAAGTCTTCACAAACTCCATATGATGCATGAATACTGAATTAGAATTTCATTTTGCTGCCCCTTTTTCCTTCCAGTTGGACTTCAAACACATTATTTGTCTTACTGTATATGTAATATTTATCTTCTCTTCTATTGCCAGTCAACTGCTCAAATGTTACATAATTAACAGACAATCCTCATTTGTTCCATTTAAGATAAAATACTTTTACTCCAACAAGTAACAATGTCGTAATTCTGATCAACAGCTTTCACACCTATTTGAATTACAGATGAAAAACAATCTGGTGACTTCTGGAAAAAAAAAAGAAAAAAGAGCTGTCTGTGTAGTATAACCATCATATCAGATGCCCTCCCACACATTACAGAAGTTGCTGGATGTAAATGTTATTTTTCAATTTAGTCCCCAAATCCATTTTTCTTCAATACCCAACAGTTGATTTCACTCAATAATAACTATGTTATGTAACTATTTACACTGCAAAAGTTCTATTGCCATTATTACTTTCAAGCTCTATTAAAATGATCACCTATTCTTTTACCTAGCTTTATTTAAAGATAGAATTTCAAATACCAAGTAAACTCAATACCAAGTTTGAAGCATTTGGATACTAGAAACAATGGCCAATTCCACAGAAATAACTTCAAAACCCAGGAAAGTATGTATGTTCCTCATCTCCATTCAAAATGCACTTTGCAATCCAGATAATGAGTTAAATAACTGCCCTTTAGGTGTCCTGGCTTCAGGCTGTAACAGTTACTTTTTTCTTCCTAGTAGCTGGTGCAGTGCTGTGGTTTTGACTTTCAGCCTGGGAACAGTGCTGCTAACACCGATGGGTTTAGTTGCTGCTCAGTAATGTTTACCCTGACCAAGGACTTTGTGAGCCTCATGCTCTGCCAGGGAGGAGGGGAAGCCAGGAGGAAGCAGAGACAGGACACCTGACCCAAACTAGCCAAAAGGGTATTCCATACCACAGCACGTCATGTCCAGTATAGAAACTGGGGGCAGTTACCTGGGAGGCTGGGGTCGTGCTTCAGGTTAGGCGGGGTATCGGTCGGCAGGTGGTGTGCGGTTGTATTCTCTTCCCTTGTTATTTCCCCTATTATTATTATTGGTGGTAGCAGTAGTGGTTTGTGTCACACCATAGTTACTGGACTGTTCTTATCTCAACCTATGGAAGTCACATTCTTTCCATTCTCCTCCCCATCCCTTTGGAGCGGGGGGAGGAAGAGTGGGGGGATTGAGCAAGCGGCTGCATGGTTCTGAGTTACCAGCTGCACTTAAACCATGACAATTCTTTATGGCGCCCAACATGGGGAACGATGGCTTGAGATAACAACAGATCTGACCAGAGTTTTTCTAATCGCACTTGTGATAAGCATTCATTGTTTCGGATTAATAGTCGCTTGTCACAATGCTGATGTATTGGCTCTCAAGTTGTTGCTCTTGATATCGGAGTTTTAGCATGTCATACCTTACAGTCAGTATTAGCTGCTTTAGTGCTTGTCGGCTGGAGGGTTTGGCTAAGGTTCCTGTTTCACTGTACTTCATGGCAATGACTTGTAATACAACAGACTCATTGATCATGAAACTGATCTGGCTTGCGTTCCCAGTGTGGTCATCACCTCTATACTTTGGGAGGTGTATAATAGAAGTGTTTAGCAATTACACATCTTTTTTTTCCTCCTCGGGTAGTCAACCTATGAAGGAGACATTCCCTTACTTTCCCAGTCCCCCCAACAGACTATTTTTAGCATCATTTGAGAGTTCTGAAGGTTTTGAATGGCCTTTGGGTACCCTTGAGACCTGCCTGCTGATTGTAATGGGGATCACCATGTTAGCACACATTCAGAGTGTGTTTTACCCATGACCATTTCATCTGATTTCTAAAGTTAAGCAGAGTCAGGTTTGGGTCTTGTCTGGGGTTAGTCAATGATATAGGAGGACCAAGAGATTTTCCCGAAGGCTGAATAATCACAAGTGGCAGGGTGTGTGGGACAGTATGGGCAAGTATCTCTGCCAGTTGGCCTCTCCAATGCTTTGGAACTTCACCACTGAACAAGTGCAAAATGCAGAAAAAATAGTAAAAAATTTAAATGAGGTGTTTGGTCATCCGGGTCATACCAGCGGGGGACACCGTGCTGGTGCTTGGCCTATTCTTACAGAGCCCTGTCAACACTACCCAGGACCTTCAAAGTCAAAAATATGTCTCTGGATCTGATGGCAAAGCAACAGACAGTACAGCTACTCCATCTCCAACCACAGCAACTACACCAGCACCAGCAACAAGTACAGCAGCTACTCAAACTCTGACTACAGAACACAGTGCAGCTAATCCAGCTCCAAGACCAGCAGCTACAGCAGCCCCAGTGACAAGTACAGCAGCTACCCAAACCCTGACAACAGATACTGCAGCCACTCCAACCACAGTGATAATCACTGCAGCTAAACCAGAGGACCAATTAGTGCCAATATTGGTTGTCCCTGTACGCAAGGGGAAAACAAAAAAGAAACAATGCACTTACTATCCAGGACAGCATCTGATTTAGTCATTATCACATGAATTAGAGGAAGAAGGAGAGGTGACTTCTCGACCTTGGACCTCAACTGAGCTACGGAATATGCAAAAAGATATTACCCATCAACCAGGGGAGCACATCATCACCTGGTTGCTCCGATGCTGGGACAATGGGGCCAACGGTCACGAACTAGAAGGTACAGAAGCCAAGCAGCTGGGACCACTTGCTAGGGAAGGGGGGATTGACAAAACAATTGCAAGAGAGAAACGGTCCCTCAGTTTTTGGAGTCGGCTCTTGGCAGCTGTGAAAAAAAGGTTTCCATACAAGGACGATGTTATGAGTCGTTCAGCCAGGTGGGCTACTACAGACAAAGGCATCCAGTCTCTGACGGAATCAGCCATCATCGAGATGATCTATCGCAGACCAGATGTCACGAATGCACTCGTAGATCCAGATGAAGTCAAATGTACATGATCCATGTGGTGGAAAATTACATGGAATGCACCATCATCATATGCCCATTCATTGGCAACAGTAACCTGGAATGACACAGTACCACTAACAGTGGATGGAATGGTTCATAAACTCCGCGAGTTCGAAGACAATCTCACCCCTTCCATCATCTCAGCTGTGGAAAAACTGTCCCAGGATCTCAAACAATTGAGGGGAGGGACGATATATCTGACTTATCCAGCTCCTCGCGTGTACCAACACACGTTTCAGCTATTAACAAAACGCATCCCACTGTTCGAGAGAGGAGATACAAGAGGTATACGCCACGGTCTACCCAATGGTTTTACCTGCAGGATCATGGAGAAGACATGAGAAAGTGGGACAGAAAACCTACCTCAGCTTTGGAGGAATGGGTGAGTGAATGGAAGAGGGGAGCAAGGGCCAAGACTGATCGTCCCATGAGAGCTACGGCTTCAGTTTCTGGTGAGCAGTTTCCCAGGTGGAGTGGAAGAGCTGATTTCACTCCAGCTCCTGTGATAACTAAAAATAATCGCTTTCAACATGACTTAAGTGTCCAATCCTGTGATGACTATTAGAGGGGCCCTGCCTCCAGCCAGGTGGAGGTAGGGGACAATCGGATTTACTGGACTGTGTGGATCAGATGGCCTGGCACATCAGTCCCACAGAAGTATAAGGCTCTAGTAGATACCAGTGCACAGTGTACCCTGATGCCATCGAGCTGTCAAGGGGTGGAACCCATCTATATTTCTGGAGTGACAGGAGGATCCCAAGAGTTGACTGTACTGGAGGCTGAAATCAGCCTGACTGGGAGAGAATGGCAAAAGCACCCTATTGTGACTGGCCCAGAGGCTCCATGCATCCTTGGCATAGACTACCTCAGGAGAGGGTACTTCAAAGACCCAAAAGGGTACCGATGGGCTTTTGGTATTGCTGCTTTGGAGACTGAGGAAATTGAGCAGCTGTCCACCTTGCCTGGTCTCTCAGAGGATCCTTCTGTTGTGGGGCTGCTGAAAGTCGAAGAACAACAAGTGCCAATTGCGACCACAACAGTGCACCGGCGGCAATATCGCACCAACCGAGACTCCCTGATTCCCATCCATCAGCTGATCCATAGACTGGAGAGTCAGGGAGTGATCAGCAGGACCCGCTCGCCCTTTAATATCCCCATATGGCCAGTGCGAAAGTCTAACGGGGGGAGGAGACTAACAATAGACTATTGAGACAAGGGGGGGCACGAAATTACAAAATGGTATATAGAAATCTTTAGAAGTAGCTTTAAGTAGTGTTAAGTTTGATGGCTTTGTAACAGTAGCAATGGAAAATTACTCAGGTGCAGGGTACATAGAGAAAAATATATAAAGAGAGTGCAGCTAGAGAACATACTGAGAATTCTCACAAGATAAATCGTTATAGTTGACATAGCTTTAAGAAAAAACAGCCTACAAAAACAGGACACAGGGATAAGGGGTATCTGGGAACTGCAGGTGTCCAGGATGGGCTACAGTTGAACTAACAGATAAGTAGGAGGATGGGAGGATTATTATGTCTCTGGTGCTAACGAACCAATTAAACTGGTATGAGCATCTACTGCGCGTGCTTCAAAGGCTGCCAGAAGTGATGAAGATCGTTGGAAGAAGTAAACGACCCTCAGAGACCACCACCACAATTCTGTACGCATGCGGGGAACTCTCTGGAAAATGATGTAATCCATATGTAGCCTCATGAATATGTATGTATGCCCAGGGGCTATAAAAGGACAGCTTGTGGGGCAATTAGGGAGATACACGCTAGGTGGAGTTATCCCCCGTGTCTCCCGGCGCCGTAATAAAGAATACCTGCTTGTCAGCTTGAAAACTTTGTTGGCAAGTTTGTTCCTGGAGTTTTCTCCGAATCAATTTGGCGACCCAGATGGGACCCTCTCTGCTCGGCTGCAGGACCCGCTGAGGACAGGGCTCCCTAGGGCCCTCGGGAATTTTTCCCGGAGGGACCCCTCGACTCATTCGGATCGCTGCGGGAGCAGACAAGGACCAGCTCCTAAAAGGTATTCTTTTCTTTTATATAGTCTGTAAGGTGCAGGGGGCACCTCAGTTTGGTTTGGTTTGGTAAATTGGTTTGGTAAGCGTACGCATGGTTTGGAAGCCTTCCGTAAATCGAGATAAGAAATCTCGTAGGTAAAGGCGTATACCCGGCTGCTAGCGTCCGTTCGGTATACACCCACAAGAAGCAGGGGGCTTCTGTGGTTTGGGTCCTGCAAGACACAGGGGGTGTCTTGCAGAAAAGGTTTTGAATTTTACTGGAATATACCCAAAGGAAGCAGGGGGCTTCTGTGGTTTGGGTCCTGCAAGACACAGGGGGTGTCTTGCAGAAAAGGTTAAAAGGTGTTTGGTATTCGGTTTGGTTTGTGGCCTGTTATAGTGCTGATATTGGTCTTGTGGTTTTGGGTATCGGTGAACTGTATTATTAATTGTGGCCTGTTTGATAGAATTTTAGTCTCTGTATCTGTTTCAAGTGTTGTAACTGTGTGAGTGTGTCTGTGGGGTTGTGTGTGTGTGAGTGAGAGATTAATAATGGGAAATCAGCAGAGTGAGGAGATTATGAAGAAGAGTCCTTTAGGGTGCATTTTGGCACATTGGAAAGAACTGGGAGGGTCTCCTGGGGGCTCAGCAAATAAGAAAGCATTGATAAAATACTGTAACCAATGGTGGCCTTTGTATATTTTGGAAGATCAGAAAAAATGGCCTAAAAATGGAACTCTGAACTATAATACATTGTTACAATTAATGTTTTTTTTGAGGCGGCAGGGAAAATGGGATGAAGTAATATATGCAGATATGTTTTTCACGTTGCGAAATCACCCGGAATGGCAAAAAGAATGTGGAATTAATATAGCACCTTCAGATCCTTTAGTTTTAGCATTAGAAAGAGAAAGGAAGCAAGCAGGGAACAGATTGGAAAGATGTTGTTCTGGTTGTGATATTGGGGAAATTTGTTTGAAACTTAAGAGGCGAACTGAGGACAACAGGGTTGAGGATAGAATAGAGGATTATGTTTCCCCAAAAGTACCGGAGCAGAGACCACCTCGGATTGAGGAGGAGTCCTCTGATTCAGATGAGGAGCAGGAACAAAGTGTAAAACAAGAACAAAGTGTAAAACAAGAACAAAGTGTAAAACCAAAACAAAGTGTAAAACAAGAACAAAGCGTAAAACCAGAACAAAGTGTAGAGCAAATTTCCTCCTCTCCTGTTGCTTCCCGGGTTCGTAGTAAAGCTAGGACTGTTCTGCAAGCTCCTCTGAGGGAAGCAATGGGACCGGGGGGGCGTACCAAAATAAAAGTGAATTTTTCTCTAGGGGATTTGGATAATTGGAAGCAAATTGCAAAAGAGTATCGAAATGACCCTATAGGGGTAGCAAAGAAATTTGAGATACTGGTAAAAAGCCAGGATCCTGACTGGAAAGATATAGATGTAATCCTGGATGCATTAACAGAGACAGAAAAACAACTGGTTATAAAAACTGCTTGTACGCAGGTAAATGCTCAGATTACTGCAGGGGCGATAGAGGGGAGGGTTGAAGATCATATTCCCCTCTCAGCTCCAAATTGGGACTATGATGATGATGAAGATTATGCATCTTTGAAAAGAGATCAGAATTGGATTAAATATGGGCTTGAAAATGCTGTACCTAAAGCGGTAAATTGGTCGGTGCTGTTTGAAATAAGACAGGGGCCGAAGGAGTCGCCGACAGAGTTTCTGGATAAGCTCAGAGGAGCTATGCGAAAATGCACCACATTGGATCCTTCCTCAGAGGAAGGAAAATTACAGCTTGCAAATTCCTTTGTGGGGCAGTCATCGGAGGATATCAGGCGAAAGCTTCAAAAGTTATCTGTGACTGAAATAAAGGATATGGAAAAGTTGCTGGAAGTGGCTTGGAAAGTATACAGGAATAGAGAACAAGTTAAAGATAAGAAATTAGGAAAGGTCGTAACAACAGCTACGATTGCAGCACTGGGGCAAGTGAATGAGGGATATAGTGGAATGAGAGGTCGTGGCCGAGGAATGGGAATGAGAGGCAGAGGTCGTGGCCGAGGCAGAGAGGGGGGTTATAAAAGAACTCCCCTCAGTCAGAATCAATGTGCAAACTGCAGAGGGTTTGGACACTGGAAATGGGAATGTCCGCAGGGAAAACAGACTCAATTGACCACTGAATTGGAATTAGATTGACGGGGACCTGGGGAATCTACCCTAGCGGATCCACTGGTTAAAATTAGGCTAGGGGCCACAGAGAAAGAAGTGGAATTTCTTATAGATACTGGGGCAACTTATTCTGTTTTGAACCAAGATTTGACATTAAAAGGAAAAGAGTCTGTAATGGTTGTGGGAGCTACTGGCCATCAGGAAAAAGCATTCTTTCTAAAACCTTTAAAATACAAGATAGGAAAACAAACTGGGGTACATAAATTTCTATATATGCCAAATTCACCCAAATCATTATTGGGAAGAGATTTATTAGAACATTTGGAGGCAATTATAACCTTTAAAAGAGGTGAAATAGAACTAAAAGTAAAAGAGGACCAATTAATTGAAGCTATGAGTGTGTCATTAATTCAACAGGAAATCGAGAAGTCCAGTTCACCCGAAGTAGAAGAAATCCTCAATCAGGTATATCCAGGAGTTTGGGCATCAGAAATTCCAGGTAAGGCAAAGAATGCCTTGCCTATTAAAATTGAAATAAAAAGGGGGGCCTGCCCAGTTTGAATAAAACAGTATCCTCTAAGAATACAAGATAGAAGGGGAATTAAAGAAATAATTGATAAATTTTTAAGATATGGGTTATTAGTGGAATGTGAATCGGAGTATAACACTCCTATTTTACCAGTAAAGAAAGCAGATGGGAAAAGCTATAGGCTAGTTCAACATTTGAGGGCAATAAATAAAATAGTGGAGGACATCCACCCTGTGGTGGCTAATCCATATACGTTATTGACCAAACTAAAATTAAATCAGAAATGGTTTGCCGTCCTGGATTTAAAGGACGCTTTCTTTTGCTTACCATTAGCCAAAGAAAGCCAAAATTTATTTGCTTTCGAATGGGAGAATCCTGACACAGGAAGAAAAACTCAATTAACTTGGACAGTATTACCTCAGGGGTTTAAAAACAGTCCAACGATTTTTGGAAATCAGCTAGCACGAGAATTAGAATCATGGAAGCCACCTACTCAGACGGGGACTCTGTTACAACATGTGCGTGACCTGTTAATTGCTACAGAAACAAAGGAAGAATGCATCCAGTGGACAGTTGAATTATTAAATTTTCTGGGACTGAATGGTTATCGGGTATCCAGACAAAAAGCCCAACTAATCCAAACCCGAGTTTCCTACCTAGGATATGAAATAACAGGAGGACAGAGAGAACTTGGAACTGCCAGGAAAGAAGCCATTTGCCAGACTCCACGACCGTCAACCATCAAGGAGCTCCGGACATTCCTGGGAATGACAGGATGGTGCAGACTTTGGATCCATGATTATGGTGTTCTGGTAAGACCACTCTATGAACTGTTGAAGGGAAACCCTCCTTCTTTGGACTGGACTGATAAAGCAGAGGAGGCTTTTAGAAATTTAAAGATAGAATTAATGAGAGCTCCAGCTCTGGGACTTCCGGATGTGACTAAACCATTTTGGCTATATTCCTATGAGAAACAAGGAATAGCCTTGGGGGTCCTTGCTCAGAAACTAGGACCATACAGAAGGGCAGTGGCGTATTTTTCAAAACAGCTGGATGAAGCGAGCAAAGGATGGCCCGGATGCCTAAGGGCTGTGGCAGCAGTAATCATGAATATTGAAGAGGCCCGCAAATTCACCTTGGGACAAAAGATTACTGTACTAGTGTCCCATGTAGTATCGGCAGTCCTGGAGCAGAAAGGAGCCCACTGGTTATCTCCTTCACGTTTCTTAAAATACCAGGCCACCCTTGTAGAACAGGATGATATAGAAATTGTGGTCACTAATGCTGTGAATCCAGCATCCTTTTTGCAGGAACAGTCAACAGAACCACTAACCCATGACTGCTTGACCACCATAGAGACTGTATATTCGAGCCGACCAGACTTGAAAGAAAACCCTCTGGAAGATGCTGATTCTTGGTTTACTGATGGTAGCAGCTTTATGAAAAATGGCAAACGAAAGGCAGGATATGCTGTCACCACCACTTCACAGGTAATAGAAGCTAAACCTTTACCTGCAAACACCTCTGCACAGAAGGCAGAAATAATAGCATTAACAAGAGCCCTGGAATTGGCTAAAGGTAAAAGGATAAATATCTGGACTGATTCTAAATATGCATTTGGTGTGGTGCATGCACGTGGTGCATGCACATGGTGCTATCTGGAAAGAACGAGGACTTTTGAATACACAAGGGAAACAGATTAAACATGCTACAGAAATTTTACAGTTACTGGAAGCTGTTCAGCTACCTGAAGAAGTAGCTATTATGTACTGTAAAGGACATCAACAAGGTGACTCTGATCAGGAAACTGGAAATAATTTGGCTGATTTTGAAGCCAAACGAGCAGCTGAACAATCTCAAATCATGTCCTTAATCCCTGATGGCAAACTAACAATTGAAAAATCTAAACCTAGGTACTCAAAAGAGGATAGAAAATTGATTGAGGATCTAGAGGGACAGGAAAATAAAGAGGGTTGGGCTCAAATACCTGATGGTCGAATTGTAATTCCCTATTACCAGCTCTGGAAGTTAGTTCAGGAAGAACATAATAAAACTCATTGGGGTAGCAATTCTTTGTATAAATATTTAGACAAACAAATTGTAGGAAGGAATCTATACACCACGGTTCAATTAGTGACAAAACAATGTCAGTTATGCCTTAAGAATAATCCTAAAACTGAATACAGAAATCAAATTGGGACAATTGGGAGAGGAAGTTATCCAGGACAGCAGTGGCAAATAGACTTTTCTGAGTTACCAAGAAAAGGGGGCTATCGATATTTGTTGGTGTTAACAGATACTTTTTCAGGCTGGCCAGAAGCATTCCCTTGTAGGATAAATAATGCAAGACAGGTGATTAAAATATTATTAAATGAAATAATACCTCGTTTTGGAGTACCAGCGGCAATTTCTTCCGACCGGGGTTCACACTTTAGTGCCAAATTGTTACAAGAAATTAGCAAAAAATTAGAAATTGATTGGCAACTCCATGTTCCATATAGACCTCAGGCCAGTGGGCAAGTAGAAAAGATGAACCATCTGATTAAACAACAAATTAGTAAAATATGTCAGGAAACGAATTTATATTGGTACCAGGCATTGCCACTGGCTCTATTAAGAATTCGAACTAAACCCCGGTCAAAAGAAGAGTTTAGCCCATTTGAGATTTTGTATGGAAGACCATATCAGTCCCAGTTTAAAGGACAGCGTCTTCAGGAAGTGGGAGAAGGCTATCTCCGACAGTTTCTGATCAATCTGGGAAAGCAGTTGGAGGAGATAAATAAGAGAATAGTAGGGACAAGAGCCAGAGGTTTGGATTATCCAATTCACCCTTTCAGATCTGGAGACTGGGTTTATGTTAAGAATTTTTCAGGAGATCCTCTACAGGAGAAGTGGAGCGGACCGTACCAGATATTATTGACCACCTTTACAGCAGTGAAGATAAAGGAACAACCTGCTTGGATACATTATTCAAGAATTAAGAAAGCACCAGAGCCAGAGAACACATGGCAGATCGAACCTTCAGGACCCTTACGTATGAAATTGCGTCGGTCATAATTTGGACTCATATGATAACTGGCGCACAAGCTTGGGACCAGAACTTATACCTGAAATTAGTGCAGAATGTTACTAATGTTTTTAATCGTAGTGACTGTTGGGTGTGTGCACAGTTGCCTAAATCAGGAGAAAGTCTGAATCTCCCATTAATTGGAGTTCCAATTCCTAACACTGTCTCATGGACAAATTTGTGGGTGAACACTAGTAATCTGTATTTAAAGGAAAGTTTAAAATTTGGAATAATTAATCCTAATGTAGATAACAAATATTATACCTGCGCACAAAGATGTATTACACCAGAAACCAGGGTAAGAAATTTTGCTTGTTTAAATGCCACAGATGTAGGTCACCATTCAAATTGCAATCATACTATTACTATAGATGGTATCGTAGTTCAATGGTGGCCCGTTCCAAAAGGGAAAGGATGGTATTGGCTATGTGGAAAAAATGCTTATAAGACTCTACCCCCCAACTGGAAGGGGGCATGCACCTTAGGTGCCGTAATACCCAATTTTACTATTATTGACAAGTACCCTTCTGGGACCTGGGTTAGAAGTTTTGCTAAACGGATTAAACGGGGGTTTAATCCTATTATTGAATGGCACACCGCATTTCATAGTTTTGTAAGAGGGCTAATTCCATCTTTGGGAGTAAGTGAATTAGAGAAGGCAATTGTAAATATCTCAGCAACTATAGAGGAAATGGAAAGCAAAAATATTGATATAATCCAGGCAGAACAACAAGAGATAACCAGCCTGTCAAAAGTAGTATTACAAAACCGAATGGCTTTAGACATGTTATTGGCATCACAAGGAGGGGTTTGTTCCATAATCAATGAAAGCTGTTGTTCCTATATAGACCAAAGTGGCAGAATTGAAACAGATCTGAAGGAAATTTGGAAACAAACTAAGATACTTCATGAAATGGCCATGGATGACACTTCCTGGGGTTTTGAAGAAATATGGAAAAAGTTCACTTCATGGTTACCCGATCTC
>NW_026901392.1:0-3821 GCF_033783945.1 Neopsephotus bourkii
CAAAAGGATTTAGTCACCTCCAGGAGTCACAGAGCTGCAGTTCTCATTAGCTCTGGTTTTAAATTTCTAAAACCCCCCTCTGCTGTATCAGTTCATTCTAAAGAGGGAGAGTTTCCTTTCAGCAGTTCATATAGAGGTCTTACCAGAACACCATAATCATGGATCCAAAGTCTGCACCATCCAGAAATTCCCAGGGATGTCCGGAGCTCCTTGACGGTCGACGGTCATGGAGTCTCACAAATGGCTTCTTTTCTAGCAGTTCCAAGTTCTCTCTGTCCTCCTGTTATTTCATATCCTAGGTAGGAAACTCGGGTTTGGGTTAGTTGGGCCTTGTTTGGATACCCGATAACCATTCAGTCCCAGAAAATTTAACAATTCCACTGTCCACTTGATACAGTCTTCCTTTGTTTCTGTAGCAATTAACGGGTCATCCACATACTGGAACAGAGTCCCGTTTGAGTAGGTGGCTTCCATGATTCTAGTTCTCATGCTAGCTGATTTCCAAAAATTGCTGGACTGTTTTTAAACCCTTTAGATAATACTGTCCAAGTTAATTGAGTTTCCCTTCCTGTATCAGGATTTTCCCATTCGAAAGCAATTAATTGTGGCTTTATTTGGCCAATGGTAAGCA
The DNA here is from genome assembly GCF_033783945.1 of Neopsephotus bourkii. Classification (NCBI taxonomy): domain Eukaryota; kingdom Metazoa; phylum Chordata; class Aves; order Psittaciformes; family Psittacidae; genus Neopsephotus; species Neopsephotus bourkii. The sequence continues at coordinate 632 of NW_026901392.1, forward strand.
AAAGAAAGTGTCCTTTAAATCCAGGACGGCAAAACCATTTCTGATTATTGTTCAATTCAGTCAATCAGTCGTACGAATTAACTACTACTGGACAAATATCCTCTGCAATTTTGTTGATTGCCCTGAGATCGTGAACCAATCTGCAACTTTTCCCATCATATTACTTTGCTGTCCAGATAGGAGTATTATATTCCGATTCACATTCAATTAATAATCTATATTTTGATATTTATCAAATTTTTTTATTCCCTTTGATCTTCTAATTTTAAGGGATACTGTTTTATTCTAATTGGGTAGGCCCCCCTTGTTATTTCCACTTGAACAGGCAAAGCATTTTTCACCTTACCTGGAACTTCAGGTGCCCATACTCCCACATATACCTGGTTAAGGATTTCTTCTATTCCAGGGAGGTCCTCCTTTTTGCTTTTCTGTTGAATTAAAGATAAACCTGCAATTAATTGATTGTTTTTAACTCTGAATTCCATTTTGCCTTCTTTAAATGTTGCTTTTCGCCCTAATAAAGATTTTAGAGAATTTGGCATGCATAAAAATTTATGCATTCCGATTTGTTTTCCCACTTTATACTTTGAAGGTTTCAGAAAGAATGCCTCTCTCGTTTTTTTTCTTGGTGGCCAGTAGCTCCCACATCTGTAACGATTTCTTTTCTCTCTGATTTAACATCAAGTAAGTTGCTCCTGTATCCACTAAAATTCCACTTTATTTCCTCTAGTCCCTAGTTTTAATGTAACCAGTGGATCTGCTAGGCTAGATTTCCCCAGGTCCCCATCAGTTTAGCTCCAATTCAGACCCCGGAGCCACCCCATGGCACTGCCACCCCCACTCCCCCCAGGGCAGTCTCACTTCCAGCGTCCAAACTCCCCATAGCACGCACACCGGTCCGGTCCCACAGAAGAGGAGCCCACTCCCCCACCTCCTCCCACGCTCAAACACTGGAGCTGCTCGTGCTCCCCTCCTTTCCCCCTTGGTTTTCCCTTTGTTTTTTCCTTGTTCTCACAGCAGCTCCCCCTGCTCTGCAGGGCCTGCAGGTGCCTGCCTCTGGAACAGTGCTTCTGGTTTAACCCCTTCTTAACTCTGAATGTGGATGTGCCGCTGGTTGCCAGTGACAGCAATCTCTTCCTCCTTATCAATATCAGATAGGACAGATGCAGAGGGTGCTCCTCTCGGAGGTACCTGTGGTACGTGATTTTCCACCCTGTCTTCCTGATTACTGTTTTTTAACTTTAAACATCCTTCCCCAATGTCACAGGCTGAGCATCTCCAGCTTAACTTTCAGTTTTTCCCTGTCCTTTTCCAAAGCCAAAATTAAGGAATCTGGCGGAGCTATATTAATTTTGCATTCAGTCTGTCACTCCGTGTGATTTCTTAAAGTGAAAAACATATCTGCATACATTACTTCATCCCATTTTCCTTGCCCCCTTAAAGAAAACATTAATTGTGACAGTGTATTATAGTTCAGAGTTCCATTTTTAGGCCATTTTTCCTGATCTTCCCAAGTATACAAAGGCCACCATTGGTTACAATACTTTACCAATATTTTCCTATTTACCAAGCCCCCAGGAGACCCTCCAAGTTCTTTCCAGTGTGCCAAAATGCACCCAAAAGGATTCTTTTTCAAGATCTCTTCACTCTGCTTATTTTCCATTATCAATCTCACATTCACACACACAGACACAGATGGGATCCCCAGACATACTCCACACAGTTACAACACTTGAGACAGAGACTTAAATTCAACCAAACAAACAACAGTTAATAACACAGTTATAGCATCCTCTCACCAGTATCAAAAATCACAAGACCAAAATCATTACTGTAACAAGCCACAAAATAAGGCAAATACCAGTAGAATCAAAAGCAATACTTCCTAACCCCTATGGCTCAGACCATACTGTAACATTAATAGGGGAGTTTCCTTGAACCCTCTATAGTTGGCCAGCCTGTCAGTGTCCCAGGAAGGACGAGACCCTTGTGTCCGACCAACCTGTCTGCGTCCCACTGTGGGAACCATACTGGACAGCCAGCTGTATTGGAGGGTGATTCTACTAACCTGTTCAGGGACACACGCTGATAACATCACTGAATCAAATCCCTTATGGGGACACACTGGACCCAAAACCATTTTCACAAGACACCCCCCTGCATCTTGTAGGACCTAAATCACAAGATGCCCCCTGCTTAAACAGTCTGTCACTGATACCAAACTCACAAGACTAAAATCCTTAATGTAAGAAGCCACAAAATAAATCAAATACCAACAAGATCCAAAAGCATTTCCACAAGACACCCCCTGCTTGTTGCAGGACCCAAACCGTAAGAAGCCCCTTGCTTCCTTTGGGTGGATACCAGTAAAATCCAAAACCTTTTCTGCAAGACACCCCCTGTGTCTTGCAGGACCCAAACCGCAAAAAGCCCCCTGCTTCTTGCAGGTGTATGCCAAACGGACGCTAGCAGCCGGGTATACGCTTTTACCTATGAGATTTCTTATCTCAATTTACGAAAGGCTTCCAAACCATGCGTATGCTTACCAAGCCAATTTACCAAACCAGTTTACCAAACCGAGGTGCCCCCTGCACCTTACAGACTATACAAAAAAAGAATACCTTTTATGAGCTGGTCCTTGTCTGCTCCCGCAGTGATCCGAATGAGTCGAGGGGTCCCTCCGGGAAAAACTCCCGAGGGCCCTAGGGACCCCTGTCCTCAGCGGGTCCTGCACCGAGCAGAGAGGGTCCCATCTGGGTCGCCAAATTGATTCGGAGAAAACTCCAGGAACAAACTCGCCAACAAAGGTTTCAAGCTGACAAGCAGGTATTCTTTATTGCGGTGCCGGGAGACATAGGGGATAACTCCTCCTAACGTGTGTCCCCGTATTGCTATACAAGCCATCCTTATACAGTCCCTGGCCACACATACATATTCATGAGGCTACATATGGATTACATCATTTTCCAGAGTTCCCCGCAGGCGTACAGAATTGTGGTGGTGGTCTATGAGGGTCGGTTACTTCTAACAATCTTCATCACTTCTCGCAGCCTTTGAAGCACGCGCACTAGATGCTCATACCAGTTTAATTGGTTCGTAAGCACCAGAGACATAATAATCCTCCCATCCTCCTACTTATCAGTCAGTTTAACTGGAGTCCATCCTGGACACCTGCAGTTCCCAGATACCA
>NW_026901393.1:0-38535 GCF_033783945.1 Neopsephotus bourkii
GTAAATCCATAAATAAGTGTGATATGCTATAGTGGCATATTCATAATAAATGAATAAATTTAAATTCATTATTAAAATGCAGGCGTATCATTTTACCTGCTCCTTTCTCTAGTATTTTTATTCCAGGTAATAAGCATAAAGAAAATCTTCAAAGCTATTTTTGTCTATATGTATGAATTTAGTATGCTCTAGAACCACTAAGGTAACAACTGTAGAGAGCTAGATTTCTTCTTTTGAGTAGAAAGGGAGAGGCTTAAGCAGAAACCATTGAAACAGCATAAAAAGGGTCTGTTTTCCTGCATTTTCTATGATTGCTACTGTAGGTATAAGTAGAGAAGTTTCATAATCAAAGTTATGAGCAGGGTCCACAACACTGAGCACAGGTGACTATATTGTCAAATAAATCCCAAAAAGGATTTGAAAAAAACTTAAATATGAAAGCAAAGAAATTTGCTGACAATACTAAACTGTTCAGGATAGTTTAGTCTAAAGCTGGGGGATTGGGTAATAAAATGTTAAGTTAAATTCAGTGCTAGCCTCCTGGGAAAACCAAATACCCAGTGATGGGCTCCAAATCAGAACATCTAAGTGAAATAATTTAGAGTAATTTTTCTCTGAAAATGTCTGCACCATGTTGGATTGTGCTTATAAAGGCATGTAGGATGCTAAAAGATAACTAACGCGGGAATGTTAAAAAAGGAGTAGAGGAAAATATCATTATATCACTATATAAACTCTGCCTTTCCTGCATTTTGAACATTACATGCAGGCTAAGGCATGTAGTGGAAATAATAGATAGAGGATTTGGTAACAGAGGTTATCAGAATTATACAACAGGTTTATACTTCTACATGAGGTTAATTCAAGTAGAACAGGACCCTTCCGTCTGGAAAAGTGGCAGAGAAGCAAGGGGAAGCTGAACAATTGATTAGTGTTTCTTGTAGTTCAAGCACAGAGGACACATAATGAAGTTACCAGGCAGCAAGTTTAAAACTAGTAAAAGGTACACAACACACAGATAAGCTGCGGAATTAATCATCCTCAAATATCAGGTAGTCAGAGTAAGAAGTCGATTAAAAAAATGGACAGCAGAGAAATTCAAGGCTGGCTATTAAATACAACAGATAGTATTCGACCTCCAGTTTAGGAAGTTCCTCAGTTCCAGATACTCCTTACTTCAATACTACATACTTTGAATGTTACTATATAATTTCCTATGTTACCGTCTGAGGTGGGTTACTGGGTGGTCTTCGTTTTGCCCATTTCTATTATGCTCCTGTATTTTTACGCAGTAGGATCTAGGGCTGGAACTGATGCAAAAGCAGCCACAGTATTGCTGAAATAAAAATTATTTCAGGCTTGAGGAGATCTTTGGGAGCAGCAAGGAGTCTATCCCTGCATTCCTATGTCTTTGTGGACTCAAGCTGTCAACCCCACAACAATGCCAGTTTTAAAAATGATCATTTATTAATGCAAAAAGCCAGAAGCTGAAGTCCAGTGTAAATGTCACTAGGATTTCCAATTAATTTCCCACAGGCAATGCGCAGTCACCAGATGCCAAAGACACATGGCTCTTAACAAGCCAGAATCAAACTCTAAGCAGAGTTCCTGTGGTCAATGCTTTTGTATCCATCAGTAAATTCACTGACTCAACCAATGCTTTTGTGTTCATATTTTTGCAATGGTATTAAGCCTTACTCTTAATTTTGGATGCAAGCAGTGCCATTCTTAGCATTAAGAAGCATATGACAGTAATTAGGTAAGAAAACAAAGGAAAAAATGTCAACACCACTGGAAAAATGGGAAAAGAACTCTTAGGTGATTAAAGTAAGATAACGCTGGAGGAGACTTTATTTTGGGAAGAAATACCTGTGTATCTTGAGGTTAATCTGATAGGCCATATCAGGTTACAGAGCTCTTCAGAAAAAGGTCACCTCACATCTTGCTAATATATTATTTCTCATGCTGCTCACAGCAGTAACATCTGGTACACAGAGAAAAACAGTATTAAGATCAGGAATCATGTCACTCGCTGGTCTCCTGTCAACTTTATCTTATGCCTCAAAATATTTTTTTAAATTTTTGTAAAGTAATTTTTTTCATATTAAAAAAATCAAAACATACCGTAGACAACATGAGCAGGTTGAGGAACAAGATAAAGAGGTCAAGATTAGGGAAAGATGTCATATAGAAAGACGTAATATAGAAAGTTGTAAATAAGTATCTTTAATAATATTCTTGATGATAATAGCAGAGTTTTTTAAGTAGAATAACTTAGTGCCTTGTGTAATCTCTTATGATAAGAATGATGATAAGGAGTTTCATAAAGAAATGGTGATGTGTTGAAGATCTGCTTTTACCTCATGACCCAGTCTTTGTACTTCGGATGAAACAACCAGAGCAGCAGCTGATACAAACATGAAAGGAACTTGCCCAAGTGTGTTTTACAGGTTATGCAGATGTGGTGTTTATTAGACAACCAATTACTTTAAAAGTTGGTGTGTTTACAATGATTCGTATTTCTCAGAAAACACTAGTCTACCAATATCCCCAAATATGCTCATTATTGTAAAATGAAGCAAAATGTTGGGCTTACATCAAAATGGGTAGTTTTCCAATTATTTGCATAAAAACGAGGTCTTAAGAGAAAGTTAAAATCTTGGACTTCATTCAGCTGAGATGAAACTAAATTTTCAGACCATGGAATTCCCACAGAAACAAGACCTAAGGTTTGCAACCAGCTTCTAAGTAAATTTCCTTCATTCCAGTTTAGAAGTTTTCCAGCTTTTTATCAAAAGGTGGAAGAATGAAGTGCCCTGCCTTAAACCCTTACAATAAATGGGCATTTTTCATTAGTTAAAAAATATTCTTAGAAGTCATTCTTCTCATCACTCGTAGTCTTCGGATTTTCTCAAGTACTATCCTTGGATATTTGTTCTCCACAGTTCTAGGAAATCCTTTTGGATGGTCAGCATTCCCCCTCAGGGCAACTACTGAGCTTTCCTGCCAGTTTAACCTCAAATCAGGAAAATCCTTTTGCTGGTAGAATAGTTGTCTCAACATGACCTGTGTTTCATTTAAAAGCTTTTTTATTGCTATTACTGTTCAATAGCTCAAGGGGTTTTTCTCCTTCGTTCATGTACACATTTGTGGGATGAAATGAATCCAGGTGTCTTATGAAATGTCTGTCTCTATCCAAACTCACAAAAGAATTTTAAATATACCCTCTTTCTAGTTAGAATAATTTTCGTCCTTCGTTAGATGAAAATTCTTAAAGATTAATTACTCCATTACAATCATACTCCAGACTGATGCACATCATATGATAACCTTGTTGCAGACTTTCTCATTAAACTTCTAATCTCAGCACAGTCTTATTTGCAGCCTCAACACATAGCATATATGTCACCTTGATTCATCCTGTAATTGAATACCAGCTGCAGGGGAACACAGCTAAAGACCCATCACACCACGTACAGCACGGAAGTAACCTTCTATTAACAGAGAGACCCACACCACCACCAAAACCTCAAACTGCTTCTAGAACTGCTTTTCACTCTCATTTATGGTAATAGGGTAAACCTACTATTTCACAAACAGTATCTGTTCAAAGAATAGCATTTTGTTTGAGTTGACATCAGCTTTTCTTAGAGAGTGAGAGAGGCAACAATTCTCACACAAAACTGACAGGCATTTTTTTCCCATGAAGGACTGGATTATGCCAATAACACACAAAATATTAAAGCATCCTCACAGCACCAACTTGCAATGAAACTGTTGTTAGTATTTAGCCAGTTACTTTTTTTTCCAATAATTCATTTTGTGAGACAGTGGGGACTCACCAATTTGCATTACATTGCACAACAACAAAAGCTTGAAGGGCAGGAAGACTGCCTTAGTATAAGCTGGCCAGTAGTTTTTTCTGTTTGGAGACATGAAAATTCATGGCTTGGCCCAACATAATTTTCTCTCATTCAAATACTGGCCAATTAGAGGTATTACGAGAATGAGCAAGTATGAAAGACACCATAAATACAGACAGGATGAACTATTCCTAATTCCATACGGTTAGAAAATACGGTACGATACAGAATTTTGCTTTCTGCTTTTACAGACTGTGTTGCTAGGCTTCCGTCCCTCATGCTGTCTATGAGGATGGGGCTGTACACCTTCCTTAACTGTCTTTTGACTGTAGTGGAAATTCATCTGCACAACTTGATAAGAAGAAGGACCCTAGCGTGAAGCCTTCAAACCTGTGCTCAGTGCAATGTCTGCTGCAAAGAAAATTAAACCTGTAGACTACAGCTATGCTTGCTTTCTTTGTCATATAATTTCCCCTGTAACCTGCTTCCTTATTTTCTTTACTTCCCTTGGCTTTTTATTAGCACACTGCAAATTACACTAGGGTCAAATATAATTATATGAGTAAACTATGCAAATAAAACTAATCCCCTTACAAAGGGTTTCAGAGAAAAATCATCCCTTATACTGGCTCCAGCAGAAAGATAAACAGTTACCAGCAGTATATCACCAGAAAAATTCATATGCTGATCATAAGCCTGAGGGAACTATGCTGTTACCTAGCAACTAGTGGGACTAGCCTTTTTAAAATAAATTAACCTCTTGATGAGTGCCAAATACATAACTGGTCTGTGGGATTCATGGCTTATAGCTGGTCTGAGTAAGGGTGTTTCTGACTGCATCAGAGTGATGGACCTTTCTTTTTTTCCATTTCAAATTGCCCACACTTGGATTCTGAAGACATAAATTTATTACACACCTCCTGTCATAGCCAACATCTCCCATAAAGATGAATCTGTCACATTACATTGTGTCATGTTGCAAAAAGCCTCAGCCCAGAAGAGACCTTTGCGTGCCTGAGGTTTCTACACAGCCTAGCTTTGGTTGAGAAGTCCTGAGCACCCATACAGGGAAACTACTGTGTATCTTTTAACACTTCTTTCTGCATTAACCATTGCAAAATTTAAATGTGGTGCCAAAGTAATGCTGCCACAGAGGATCCCTGGAGATCCTGTGTGCACAATACATCTTTTGATTTGTTCTAAAATATACATATTTTGAAGTTGTTGCTTGGCAGGTGTAAATTGAGAAATAGTTAGAATTTTCTGATAATTTAAAATAATTTATAATTATAATTTATGATTTCTGTTTAAAATTAAACAGGGGAAGTTTAGGTTAGATACAAGGAAGAAGTTCTTCACTGTGAGGGTGGTGAGGCACTGGGATACGTTGCCTAAAGCGGTGGTAAATGCTCCATCTCTGTCAGTGCTCAAGGCCAGTTTGGACAGAGCCTTCAAGTGACATGGTCTAGTGTGAGGCATTCCTGCCCATGGCAGGGGGGTTGGAACTAGATGATCTTAAGGTCCTTTTCAACCCAAACCATTCTGTGGTTCTATAATAGATATGAATAAAAGGAAAAAAAAAACTTGGGCAGCCAGAACATACAGTGAGTCACGAACTCTAGTTAGGTACTAGAAACTAAAGGGTTTATTATGCAAATGATGGTATGTTTGAAATAAACTCTCAAATTACATGTTTTACCTAAATGCAAGGAGAGAGTAGCAACCTATCAGCAAGTCTGACTTACTAAATTTGTTTCCTATAATTGTATTTACAATGGATGGAATACCTAAGATCAGTCCTGATGACAGACATTAAACCCAATCACTCTCCTACAGTAACAAATTTGGAGTAAGTCCACAGAAATAAATGAATTGAGCTCTGGTACACTTGAAATCAGAGTGAGATCATAGAGGTCACAAGCTTTGGACCAAGGCGTGGAACCCAACTGTTCACAAGGACTGTACTTAAAGACTTTTTAAGTTGGTAAATACAGAATCACCACTGTCTAGAGTCAAACAACTTTTTTCTCTTCTGACCTCTGCACCTGAGCTGGTGAGAACTGAGCATGCCACATAAACTCATAAAGCTGTCTTGGTTTTAATGGAAGCAGCAGAAAAACTCAAGAGAGAATGAGATTCAGGGCATGAAGGGCACTCAGGATGTGATGAACATAAAGTCGACTTCTCACATGGCCAAGTCTGGCAGATGTTGAAGCCTGTGTAAAGGTAAGCAAAACTGCAATTTTTCATAAATTTCAAATCTGTTCCAGTGAAAATACAGGCATGCTGGATTGCAAATGATATTTTCTTTATATATTCTCTTGCTACACAACTAAAACTCTTACCTACAATACAGACTCTTTTTCACATCACAATATTGATATATTATAGAGCTCTTAAAATGTTTGAGGAAAGATCTTGGATATACCACATAACTGGTGGTTGGCCAGAACTTTTTGTTTGCTGGTTTTGCAATCCTTCGACAAAGTCCTTCAGACAGGTGACTTTTGCTCTGCAGTATGAATACCCAACTAGCTGTACTGTTAGAGAGAAGGACACCTTCAGCAGGAAAGGTTGGAAGTGTCCCCAGAAAGGCAGAACATCTTAAGTAAAGACAAAATATGCAAGGAAAAAAATTACTAAATTTAAGTGAAAGCTAGATAAAACATTAGAGAACTGTTCACAGAAATCTATTAAAAGAAAAAGTACAGGATAAAAATTTTAAGGGTAGACATTTTACAGGAAAAAATTCTGAACTGCTTGGTGACAAGCAAAAAACTAGAGTCAGAAAAATTATGCCTGAGCTAATTGGAGTGGAAAACAATTGCTCATGAAGCAATCATCTCTCTTTTAACAGCAGTTTAGTACTTCTCATTATCTATTCTGACGATTGTTTTATCTTAAAATGCCCTTTTTTTGACACTAAATCACTCTATTGTCTCAATGCTTGCACAAATAAGCTTTTTTTGTTTGACCGATTGACTTCTAATAGTGTCTTTTATGACCTTATTTTGCTGTTCTCTGAGTGTGTTTATTAACCTCACTTTGATTTTTTGCAAAGGTGCTGACACAGCTCCAATTCTGATTTCAGCATATTAGCTGTAAACAGGAGTTACACCTGAGTCCTCTTAATATCATGAAGAAGAAAATTCTACTTCTCCTATCTCTTCAGCCCAAGTCCTTAAAACTGAGGATAATGTAGCAACCTGTGAAGCACATGCATTCCTACAGGTCGTGCTAAAGAAGAATGTGATAAGTAATTAGGTTTTGTGATTTATATATCTGTTTCTCCTAGATGTTACTTGCTCCAAAAGTAATACCGCTTGATTAATGTGGTCTTCCTTTCAATATTTCAGTTGAAAATGCCAAGTCCTGAGTGAACAGATGGTGAATTAAATTGAACAATAAGAGAAAAGAAGTAAAAGTGCTTTGAATAAGAAAAAGGCAGGCATGAAATGAGAGCTGCATTTTCATTCCTTAAAGGGGAGTATCTCACTGAATAATGCGTTATATCTCACTGAGCAAGGAAAGACTGTTTTAAATATTCCATTTCTTCCATTTGTATTTGTCTACATATTTAATTTATAGTATTTTCACCGTAGTGTATAAGTAAGCTGAGAGAATTCTCAGAGAATCCCTTTCACAACAATGATAGAAGGAGACTGCTTCCTCTGCAGTGCTATCTGTTCAGTCCTGGGAAATACTGTTCCATCCTGGGAAATACTGTTTTGGTGGGAGTATGCAGCACTGCCAAGGCACCTAACCCATGGGCTCCAGGTGTTTGTTACCAGATGTAGAGGCAGAGAACAGGATATCTCTGTCCCTTTAGTGAAAGAAGAAGGTGACTCCTCCTCATCATGAAGATTTCTGCAGTAGCCTGGTACAGTTCCTGTGGAGACTGCATCTGTCACCACCACTAACGAGATGCAGCTGAAATGACAGGGCAACTTCTGAAAATCTTCTGCTTCTGCTGACTTTCTGCTGTTTGTGTCACTAACACCTGGAGTTTCTAAGCTCATTGTAAGACTATTATATTTCTCCTCTATAACATCCCGTATCTCCCATGCAACATGTAACTGACACATCAGTAAATTCAGCAGCAGATGTCTGTGTGGATCTCATCTGTGAAGTTATGCTTGGTTGTGATAGCATTTCAATATACTGTGTTTTCTACTACTGGTCCACTTGAAGAGATTTTGTTCTTTCCTTTTGGCTGCTAACCTTTCTTCTCCAGCTTCCATTGCTAAAACTAAAACCTTTGAACAGGAAGTTCGGACAGATTTATAGACATAAAAAGCAAGCAGATGTATAGAACATATTTAATTCTTCTATCATTCTGGGCTAGTTCTTAGAAGACTAAAGAAAACTATTAAGCTAATACAGATCTGTTCATTTTATGTTTTTCACTTCTGTTTTTCAAAGTGAAACTTCTGTGGAGGTGCCACCAAGGATACACTTTACATCAAATAAAAGAGGACCACAACACAAGTGTATTTGTAAACAACCACCCAGAAAACTACCAAACCCAGACATTAACCTGGAAAACAAACAAACAAACAAAGGGCTTTATTATAGAGACTGATACATCTACACCAAATGAATATAAGGTCTTCTGGTTTGATCTAGCTACCTACCCTGGCAATACTTGAATCAAGATATTATAAAACCATGATATTTGCATTATTAGCAACATATTGTTGGTCAGAATTTTATTATGCTCCTCTGTCTATTCTTTTCCATTGATTCTTATTGATAAGCTTGCAGGCAACTGGCCACTATGAAACACTAAGTCATGGCACTTAGGTAGAATTGAAGTTAGAATCATAGAATCATAGAATAGAATCATAGAACTTCATAAGGTTGGCATCAGCCCAACTCAAAAGTGTGTCAAGGTCCCTCTGGATGCCATTCTTTCCGTCCTGCTTGTCAACCGAACCACACAGCTTGGTGTCATTGGCAAACTTGGTGAGGGCGCACTAAACCCCACTGTCCATGTCAGCGACAAAGATGTTGAACAAGACCGGTCCCAACACCAATCCCTGAGGGACACCACTCATTACTGGTTTCCAGATGGACATTGAGCCACTGACCACAAGTCTTCGCGTGCGGCCATCCAGCCAGTTCTTTATACACCGAGTGCTTCATTTATCAATTTGATGTCTTCCCAATTTAGAGACAAGGATGCCATGCGGGACAGTGTCAAACGCTTTGCACAAGTCCAGGTAGATGACTCTAGATGCTCTACCCCTGTCCATCAGTTCCGTAGCCCCATCATAGAAGGCCACCGAATTGGTCAGACAGGATTTCCCCTTAGGGAAGCCATGCTGGCTGTCACCAAGCACCCTCTTGTTTTTCATGTGCCTTAGAATGCCTTCCAGGAGAATCTACTCCAAGATTTTGCCAGGCACAGAGGTGAGACTGACTGGTCTGTAATTCCCTGGGTCATCCACTTTCCCCTTCTTGAAAATGGGGGTTATATTTCCCTTCTTCCAGTCATCAGGAACTTCACCGGACTGCCATGATTTCTCAAATATGATGGCCAGTGGCTTAGCAACTTCATTCCCCAGCTACTTCAGGACCCACAGATGGATTTCATCAGGTCCCATGGACTTGTGTACGTTCAGGTTCTTAAGATGGTCTCGAACCAGATCCTCTCCTACAGTGGGCCCGAGGTCTTCATTCTCACAGTCGCTGTGTCTGCCATCCAAGACTTTGGTGGTTTGGTCAGAGCATTTGCGAGTGAAGACTGAGGCAAAGAAGTCATTAAGAACCTCAGCCTTCTCCAAATCCAGGGTAGCCAGTTCTCCTGATAGCTTCCAGAGAGGGACCACGTTGTCCCTAATCTGTCTTTTATTTGCAATGTACCTGTAGAATCCCTTCCTGTTATCTTTGACACCCCTAGCCAAGTTTAATTGTAACTGGGCCTTAGCTTTCCTAACCTGATCCCTAGCTTCCCTGACAACATCCCTGTATTACGTTTGATTGGGTTTGGGGTCTTTTTTATTTGTTTCTTTGTTTGTTTTTTCTTTTGTCTGGTTTTAATAGACGTCCTGATGCCACCTGCAGTTAACATTTCCTCTGACATCCATCTCCCATTTCTATCTGGGTGTCACATGGTCTCATCCATGCCCTTTTTTCTGCCCTGGCACTTGCCAGACTCTTCACAGAGATGCTTTAACTGAGTGATAAAGCAACACCAAAAAAAACCCAAAACAAATACCAGGCCTCCTTTTCCTGTTGTAATTTCTGCCATGTCAGTAAATTAAATCAGCTCATGAAGGTCTAATTAGTGTCAAGGGCAAGTGTTAACAGAGCAGCACTGAGAAGATCACAAGAGACTAAGCAAGTGGCAAAGAGAATTGGCTTATGATTTAGTGCTGCTCAAAACAGATAATTACTTACTTTTGCCATCTCATTGCTGATAATATGAGAAAAAAGTTTCAGTGTACTTCCTTACAATTTACAAAACTTTGCAATTTTTTCCTTCCCAATTTGTTAAATACCTGTTTCACTTCTTCGCACAGGGTCTTAACCAGTAACAAAAGCATAATAGATTACCAATGACAAAAGTAGGTGGCTCACAGCAATGCTGTGATGTTTCTGACTTTTTTCCCCAGTTCTGTTTCCAAAATGTTAACAGAATGAAATACCCATGCATCTGGCCACTGTGGCATTCTCAGAGGAACGCTCTCCCCATATATTTTACCTTTAATCAGAAGAATTTGTTAAATGATCCCTTTCTCATAATAGTCATTATCAGGTTTTGCCTTTAAAAAATAAATCTAAATGCGAAATGAAAGATATTTATAAACATGCTATTTCAAATATGTTCAACATAGTATTTAATAAATGCTTCCTGTGCTCATCATAATTTTGCAATCAAACTGAAGGAAAACATTTATTTTATACCAATATCCCACTCATGATAGGACCATCTCCACCGTAGGCATGTTTATCTCATCCATTATTACATTACTTAATTAGGAAAAAGGAAATTAAGCAGTCTCCTACTCCCTGTGTGATCAGTTAGACTTCCCTATTATTTTTCTCTCCAGGTCTCATTACAAAAAAAAAAAAAAAGATTAAAAATCAAATTACATGGATTAGTTCCTATTTCCATCTGGAAGCAGGAAGCTCTGTTACAACAAGTTATTGAGATAAAATGCAAAATTTAGATTAAGAAATAAAGCCATAGCACTGTGATAACTCTGTGGTTTAAAATGTGCATTTCAAGGGAGATATCTTTAAACTTATTTAAGTCCTGATAAGCTGATAGTCATACAGCAGGAGGACTGAAGATTGCAGTGATGAATTTCAGTTATAATGCCGTTCTACTTTTCTAATTTATTCAGCAGAATGGTTACCTGATCTCGTAGTACAAATTTTGTTCCACTTTAAACTCATATTCTGTGAAGATTAGTGAAAAATTTTATTGGAAAGGCAGTCAATTATTAATAAGCCTGATCCCTATCTAGTGCATATATAATTAGCAAAGGTGTGATTATCCTTTTTCCATTAACAGTTCAGGAAGTATGTTATGCCTAATACATCCATCCAGACATCAGCATCTAGCATCCATATGAAAAAATTACTTAAAGATATGGCTAGAAGTTGCCTGGCAACAGCTGTTTTCCTTTGAATGGCATTTTTGGGGCAGAAAGTGAAGAAAGGAAAAGCTCGAAACTAAATTCAACTTGAGAGACCTGCTGTGATCTAGATTCTCAAGTTACTATAGAACTCCGATTCTGCTCAATATGGATGTGGATCCCACATGGGACAGTTTTGCAGCTCCATCAGTACATGCAACAACGCGCAGCTCCGCTATCCCTTTGTGTCTAATTCAAGCTGTGTAGTTTCTTCTTTGACCTAGCAAAACAACCTTTATTAAGAGATACAAATAAACTGAGTTTATTTTATGGCAGCCACATGAGGAAGAGCTGTGATGTCTAGCTCCAGAGAGGAGTGCTTTCTCTTTGGAATACATGGCAGGATACTTATACCGAAAAAAAGGATCCTTATGCAGACCTAGGCTTAGTTTGATTTTTACAGTTTGCACAGCAGTTGTCCTACTCAGCCATGCCCAAGGCTGCTAAAATTTTCAGCTCTGCTCACATGGAAAGAGTGGTTTATTAAGTCTTGGGAATATAGGTAGCAAGTACACATTCAAAATGTCCTCTCTCAGAATACCTGGGACCTGTGTCCCTATGACCCTCAGCTGAGGGTAGATAGTTCAGGCACCTTTTAGTTTTTTGCAGTGCCTTGTTCTGACTCAGCTATAAAGTAGCTTATCTTTAAAATAAAGAATAGCCCAAAGGAAAGAAAAAGGAGAAGAAGTTTGGAAAAACAGAATACACCAACAAAGCAATACACTGAGAAGGCAAGATATGAGCTTAAAGGCATGTTACTATTGCAACGGTGCCACCTAAAAAAGAACAAAACCAACCAAAAAAACCCAAAAGATTTCTTAATATCAGATATTTTTCTATCATATGTCTGGACTGTCTACAAGTCCAATGTATTTCTCCACAAAAGCAGCCTAGAAAAAATATTGTGTGTCTGACTATAAGACTTCCATTGGGAAAAGCAAGTAAGTCTTGCAAAATCCCCAGATAATTTAACAGCAGCAAATCAAGACAATGAGGTCCTGACTGCTGCTTAGGTTGACACTTTGTGAAGACTGTGATTTTCCTGTCCACTGTGCTGGCATTCTTTTCCACCTGCTCCCTCCAGATAGAAAAAAAACCAAAATCACTTGTTTCTGAAGTCACTCAAGTCATTATCCAACAATTTCCTATATATACTTTTGGGTACATATATTAAACCAGACTGATTTTGAAACAGCATTAGTATCTTTCAAGCTTTTGACTGAGCTTGCTTTTGTAAAAAAATCCAATCTATCTTACTACTTCTGGTTTAGTTTTGGGCTTTATAAGTAAATGTGGCACACATGAAAGGTGCTGAAAAGACAATTGCCTGATGTGTTAGCTTCCATACTATAAGGGGTCCTGCTTCATTGTGTGGGCTCTTTTGAAAACAAATTATTGAAGAAAAATACCTAGTGCTTTTTTTGTCCTACTTTTCTGTTACTGAATTCTGGATACAACATGGGGAAGCTTTAGAGCCATTTTGATGGTTTTGTTTTGAGACAAAATTAAAATTAAAAAAAAAAGTGAGACAAAAGCAAAGGGATCTACATGCATCCTGAGGGAATGACATTACTAGGAACCACGGGGCTGCTTTTCAGCTTACACTTTTTCTTTAATTTTGTGCTCTTGCTTTCTCTTACAGCGCTAGAGGTGAAACAAGAATGGAAAATATTAAAAAAATACCAGCTGCATGCAACTGACAGCCTTTTAATACCATTGTCAATTGGGCCTTCTTTGAAACACAGTAGAATTTCATCTACACACGTTACCACCATTTTATGTTTTAAAAGGAAAGGATCAACATAGATGTGTCTCAGGCTCAGAAAGCAACTTGCTCCCTGTGCTTCTAAAATAAGGATTCATGCAAATGATAACAGTTATGTAAACCCCAACTTTCTGAACCACGGCCCTAATACTGGCAGAGAAGTTTGGTGTTTTTCCAATAGGGAGAAACAGGAGAAACAGCATTAAATGTTTTCAATGAAAAAAAAGTTGTTTTTTTTTTTTTTATATCAGTCTGAATCTGATACTGCTAGTATGTATTCAACTATGAATGGAAATACTGTTAAGCAAAGGATCTGAGACACAAACCTGTTAACCAGCCTGAAATTCTCTCTCTCCCTAACAGTACTTCATTGACAGCTAATTTCTGAGAGTAATCTTTCAAACAGTGGTATGCAAATGTACTAGTAATTTAATCTGGAACGTGTTTTACTAGTTTGCCTTACAAAGTGTCAAAGGCAACAGTAGTAAAGGTTTTCATAAAAGACAATAGCTATAACAACTGCTTTCTACTTTGTCTACTATAACTGTCACCATCTCGAGATTTGATGCTATTTTGTTCTTCATAAAATTACACAAGCTCTGTCTTACTGTCTTATTATAGAATCATAGAATAGTTAGGGTTGGAAAGGACCTTAAGATCATCTAGTTCCAACCCCCCTGCAATGGGCAGGGACACCTCACACTAAACCATGTCACCCAAGGCTCTGTCCAGCCTGGCCTTGAACACTGCCAGGGATGGAGCATTCACCACTTCCCTGGGCAACCCATTCCAGTGCCTCACCACCCTTACAGTAAAGAACTTCCTCCTTATATCCAATCTAAACTTCCCCTGTTTAAGTTTTAACGCGTAATCCCTTGTTTTAGCACTACAGTCCCTAATGAAGAGTCCCTCCCCAGCATCCTTATAGCCCCCTTCAGATAACTGGAAGGCTGCTATGAGGTCTCCATGCAGCCTTCTCTTCTCCAGGCTGAACAGCCCCAACTTTCTCAGCCTATCAATTATAATTTGAATGTTTTGAAATGGTCACATGTAAGTTGTTCCCCTATCTTCCCAAGAATCAGTATCAAGTGGGACTGCGCTACAGCTCTTCATGGCACCCTTTCCAGTTGCCTTTTATAAAGGCAAGTGTCACAGTTGCCTTTATCCTACTCTTTGTTTTTCTTTGAAGAGTTCTTGAAAATGCTGAGGTTTACAGACTGCTGACTGGAATACACATTTATGCCTGTATTCTTTCAAGGTTCTTTCTTCAATTTTCTTGCCATTTCTCTAGCCCTTAGTTAGAAGTATGTGTTGTTCAGGCATTGATCATAAAGGTCCAACTGCCTTTTTGTGAGGAGAGAAGCAAAAGAGACAGCTGAACACTTCAACCTTGCCTGTTCCTCTGTTATTTCTTTTTCTTTTTGTTACATTGCTGAGCTGTGTTTTTCTTTGCAGGCCCCCTACTTGTTTACTTTACTTTCCACATTTTTAGAGCCCCTATAACACACTGAAACTCATTTTGTGCCCTAGTCTTCTTAATTTACTATTACATGCTCATCTTAATCCTTTGAATTCATGTGCCACTTAGTTGTACTGCTTTAACAAAAGTATAATTAAGGCACATCACCCTTCCAGAAATAATTCAGTTTAAGGTAATTCAGTCCATGGCATTTCTGTATGTTCAAGCACAGGCTTTAGCAGCAGAAGCATAACATAGCATGCTAGCATAACAGTGTCCCCATCAGCAGTTGAAACACTAAGGCTACCGTTGGACTGTCTTTCCTAGAACTCATACACGGCCTTGCCACCAGCAATGTGTCATCTCTCTCTGCCCTCACTCTGCCTGCAGGTATGCCTACGTAGGTTTTACAGGAGACAGGTTAGGAAACACACAAATAGTTCATCCAGCAATTCTGACAGATGGAAGAAGCCAATTGGGAGGAGTTGATGAGCAGCTTCTTCATCAATATGGCTCTTGGTAGAATTAATGTGTGTCTGCTCCTGTTACCAACAGGAAAATATGTTCCTAAAGACATTTTACACTATTAAATGAAATTAAGGTGTAAGCCAGATCTGGGAATTCTACTGACAGAAGGTAACCCTTAAACTACATCAGTCTAGTATAGAGTTTGTTCTGATGTTCCTTCCTGCAAGAACTGCTACTAAATGTCTAGCAGTCATCATGAGTATCACTTGACTGTAACTACAGATAAAGTGGTGGTATTTTCCAATCTGCTATAGCTTGGCAAAATTGAACATACATTCAAGTATTGACATTGACAGCTGAAAGAATTAGGAACTTGGCCAGAAAGAAGATTTCTACATGTGATCACTGGTGGTTTGAGCTATGGAAACAATAAATTGATTCAAATAGTCAACTGGTACTTGTGTGGTTAAAAAAGAAATACCCCAATGCCTGCTCTGTTATTTTTAAGACAGAAATGAAAATACTTCAGGGAAACTCAGAATAAAAAATGGAGACTGCAACCAAGCCGTTTGTTGACAGTAAGTACCATTTGCAGATGACAGGACTTACATTAACTTTGTTAACCACTCTGTTACAAACCAAGGTAAAATGAAAATGAACTTTTGGTTCCATTTAATTCCCCAGCTCACATATTGAAAAATCTATTGAAGCATAGGCAAGTATAACCCGATTTTGAAGGTTGTGTAACATTTTTTTCCTCAGGTATCACCATTGTTAGGCAGATAGCGAATTTCTTATATTTACATATCTTAAAGCTAGAATTGGACTTATTGTGCAGGACATACAAATAGATGGGTTTTGCCACAATCCAACAAAAACTAGGATATCCATGCTTTCCTTACGTAGAAATTTTTAGACAAAAAGTCATGTGTTATCTCTGAGACTGATGAAGGAGCTAATCATACTGAAAGGATCTGATTCTATTGCGTTCCAGCCCTTCAAAATGTGGGAATGCGGCAACATTGCAGTGACAAGAGTCTTGCTGAGCAGCTGAATACTGTGGATTGATCAGGAGCTCTGCAGAACTGGAGCTCATGCACAGCTCTGATGATTTGCTGAACTCTGTGGAAGCAGAGAAGCAGAATCAGCAGCCTATGATGAAACATTTCATCTCCCTGTAATTCAGAAAGCAAGCACAGCAGGCTTTGAATTCTTCAAAACTCAGACTATGCACTTGAAGCAGGCCTTTTAAGATGGAACCTATTTTATCTGAACACTGTAAGTTTTCTTATCATAAGTACAGACAGCTGTTTCAGAGATGCCAAATCTTTCTATAGTTAAACAGTTCCCTTTTAAGCCTGACTTTTTATGCATGAAATGGTCATTTTACATTCACAGCAAAAATAAAATATTTTCCCTTGAGGAACCTGGAAAGCTCTGAAAAACATACACTCTGTCACACTAAGTTTAATGGGATGGAATGCTATATTGTAACTGGCTCTTCATCATAACCGTACATGCTGAGGTAAAAAACATCTGCATACAAATTAAAACCTTCCCTGGACATGTCTTCCCTCTTAGTGACTGACTGACTGATTGACTGGTTTAGGTATTTACTGTCCCTACTTGAAATTGCACACACTTAACTGTATGTTATTTTTAGAAGGATGAATGTCCCAGCTTTAAAACTGGCTCCTTAGCCCAGAGAGTTTACTATTTTAATTGTGTCAATGACCTGATGTCATCAGTATCTGTATATTTAACAACTAGAAATATATATGCAGTTAGCTATCACAGTTTGGGATTTATACAGTGCTTACACTCCCATAGAACTGTAATCCCCTTTGCCCTTGCATGTCAAGTAACTTCATTTTGGAAATAAATGTCATAAGGCAAATGGGATTTTAAATGTTGAGGTACTAAGCTACTTACTTTGTTCTTCCTTCAGATCTTCAGAACTGCTTGGCTAATGGCATCATGTGAAGATCAAGGAAGATTTTTGTCCTCTAAAGAATATTAACGCATAGAACTATGCTTAAAAGTGGACAACTTTACTGAAACCATATTACAGTACATTACATTAACTATTAATCAGCCATTCATTTCATAAGACTCTTGTTTATATTGAATATAGTCTAATTTTAGCCTCATTTGGAAAAATCATATGCATGCCACCTTAGAACAGTTTCACTACATAGTTGTCATCCGCACGTAACTCAATAAATCTAAAGTACATATGAGATTTCCAGACAGGATCATATTGCAAGATAAGGAGTACCAGTCAGTAGACATTAACTAGATGGGTCTGTAGGAATAACAAGAGAGCCTCAGTAAATGGTTGGTGAAATACATATGGATTTATAAGTTGAAGGGGATCACTCATTTTTTTCTGTAGAACTATTAATATAGTCATGACTGGTTTATTGTTTCCTTAGTTAAAGGAATATCTATGGTCTGCAGTTTTCAGAGACACTGAGCCACATTTGGCACATAATGTCCAATGCTTCACACACAGCTGTTCCAAATACTGAGCCTACCAGCAAATTTGGTTGCTGATGGTGTAAACTCCATGGGTCATACTGATTCTGGAGAAGTTGAAAAACATTGTTTTCTGTCTATTCTCCTTTTGATTTTGATTTTTACATTGATATTTTCAGAGTAGACAATCTGCTTTTCCTCATTTGCAGATCTACATTCAGGTGTAAGTGGGGACATGGAAACAATCAGTTGTTGTTGTACTCTCTGTAATTTTTGGCAGGTCATCTAACATCTTTTCCAGATTTCTGCCTTGGCAAAATAAATGCTGCCATTTTAGTAAATTATGTGATATCGTGATAAAAGAATTAAAAATGTGATTTCATTACTGTATCAGCAACTTTTTTCAGAGATCTGTGGCAGACAATTTGCATAGCAAACATTTTCAACAAATGGATAGCAGAATGAACATATGCAAGCAGAACAAAACTGCTGAAGAAAGAAACCTAACAGTATCTCACATTGAAAAGTTTTATTTGTTAAATAGTAGTATGCTACAGTACTGCCAATTCTGAAAATTCAGAACTCAAAAACCAATATAAAAAATGATAACACTTGTTTTAACATACATTATTTTAGAAACATAAATTAAAAAATATCTAATTTTACTTTTTTACCTTTCAGACCACACTCAAAAAGTTTTCAACAAACTTAAGGAACAAAATCTATGAGAACAAAATCTAAAGGGGAAAAAAAGGTCAATCAAAATAGCAGTTAAAAGAGAGAACATTTCAATGGAGTTACATTCTTTTGAATCTCCTCCCCATCCCTCCGGGAGCAGGGGGAGAAAAGTGTGGCGGGAGGGAGTGAACGGTTCCGTGGGTTTCTGGGTTGCTGGCTGGGGTTAAATCATGACAGTTCTTTTTGGTGCTCAACGTGGGGCACGAAGGGTTGCGATAACGACAGATCTGACCAGAGTGTGTCTAATCGTATTTGTGGTAAGCATTTGTTGTTTCAGATTAATAGTCACACGTCACAATGCTGATTTATTGGCTCTCAAAGTTGTTGCTCTTGATCTCACAGTTTCAGCATGTTGTACCTTACTTACAGCTGGTATTTGCTGTCTTAGCATTTATCAGCTGCAGGGCTTGGGCTAAGGTTCTTGTCTCATTGTACTTTATGATAATGACTTGTAATACAATAGAATCATTGATCATGAAACTGATCTGGCTTGCGTTCCCAGTGTGGTCACCACCTCTGTACTTTGGGAGGTATATAACAGAAGTGTTTAGCAATTACACATCTTTTTTCCGCTCCTTGGGTGGTCAACCTGTGAAGGAGACTTTCCCTTCCTCCCCTCACTCCCAGAGGGATGGGGAGGAGAATCGAAAGAATGTAACTCCCATGGGTTTAGATTAGAACAGCCCAGTAACTAAGATATAACACAAATCACTACTGCTACCAACAGTAATAATAATGATAAGGGAAATAACAAGGGAAGAAAATACAACCACTCACCACCCACCGACCGCTACCTAGCTCAACCCAAGCAGTGATCTGGCTCTTCTGGGTAACTGCCCCCAATTTATATACTGGGCATGACGTGCTGTGGTATGGAACACCTCTTTGGTTAGTTTGGGTCAGGTGTCCTGTCTGTGCTTCCTCCCAGCTTCCCCTCCTTTCTGGCAGAGCATGGAGCTCAGAAAGTCCTTGGTCAGACTAAACATTACTGAGCAGCCACTAAAAACATCGGTGTTATGCGCGCTGTTCCCAGGCTCAAATAAAAAACACAGCACTGCAGAAGCTACTAAGAAGGAAATGACTGCTACTGCTGAACCCAGGACAGCATCCACCCCTTATTCCATACCATTCATGACACGCTCAGATCTCATATTTTCAATATACCATCACTCATATATATATATACACACACACATATATACACACATCTTTAAACCATGAACAGCTGGTGACTGGTACAAATTAGAAATCGGCTCTCCCTCATCCACTTCCACATGTATTTCACCATACCAAACAGTAAGAATATAACATGCCCTTGGAATATGTCCTTGGACCAGGCTAGACTGGGCCAGATGTAAAAAATGCACTCTACACTGCAGCTGGGGAGAACGGTCCTACCCAAAGGCCTCTGGCAGAAAGCTCCAGGGAAGACTTGAGGTTGATCCCTTGGCTTTTGGAGCCAGGGATACAGAGGATCTGAGGCCAACTATACCCCAACTGAGAAAGAGATACTGGCAGCCTATGAAGGGGTTCGAGCTGCTTCGGAAGTGTTTGGCACTGAAGCACAGCTCCTCCTGGCACCCCAGCTGCCTGTGCTGGGCTGGATGTTCAAAGGCTCCTCTACACATCATGCAACTGATGCTACATGGAGTAAGTGTGCTGCACTAATTAAACAACGAGGTCAAATAGGAAATCCCAGTCATCCAGGCATTCTAGAAGTCATCATGGACTGGCCAGAGGGCAAAGGTTCCAGAATGTCACCAGAGGAGTTGATGTGTGCTGAAGAGGCCCCACCATATTGAACTGTCAGAAAGTGAAAAGCAGTATGCCTCGTTTACTGATGGGTCCTGCCGTATTGTGGGAAAGCATTGGAGATGGAAGGCAGCTGCATGGAGTCTGCAACAACAAGTTGCGGAAACTGCTCAAGGAGAGGTTGAATCGAGTTGGTTTGCCGAGGTGAAAGCCATCCAGCTGGCCTTGGACATTGCTGAATGAGAAAAGTGGCCAGTACTTTATCTCTATACTGACTCATGGATGGTGGCAAATGCCCTGTGGGGGTGGTTGCCGCAATAGAAGCAGAGCAACTGGCAGTGCAGAGGTAAACCCATCTGGGCTGCTGCACTGTGGCAAGAGATTGCTGCCCAGGTGCAGAACCTGGTGGTGAAGGTACGCCATGTAGATGCTCATGTAACCAAGAGTCAGGCCACTGAGGAACACCAGAACAACCAACAAGTGGATAAAGCTGCTAAGATTGAAGTGGCTGAGATGGACTTAGATTGGCAACAGAAGTTTGAATTATTTTTAGCCAGTGGCCCCATGACACCGCAGGCCGTCAAGGCAGAGATGCAGCATACAGACGGGCTCATGATCGAAGGGTGGACTTAATAATGGACACTATTGCCCAGGTTATTCATGAATGTGAAACATGTGCTGCAATTAAGCAAGCCAAACGGTTAAAGCCTCTTTGGTATGGAGGATGATGGCTGAAGTACAAAC
This sequence comes from Neopsephotus bourkii, assembly GCF_033783945.1. Classification (NCBI taxonomy): domain Eukaryota; kingdom Metazoa; phylum Chordata; class Aves; order Psittaciformes; family Psittacidae; genus Neopsephotus; species Neopsephotus bourkii. The sequence goes on from NW_026901393.1 coordinate 20,914, forward strand.
ATGGGGAGGCTGGGCAAACTCATTATAGCACATTCCAACACAAGCGCCATGTGCTTCCTGTGCTGGAAGCAACCACCGGATGGCTGGAGACATACGCTGTGCCCCATGCCACTGCCCAGAACACTATCCTGGCCTTGAGAAACAGATTTTGTGGTGACACCACGCCCCAGAGAGAATTGAGTCAGAAAATGGGACTCATTTCTGGAACAACCATATAGACACTTGGGTCAAAGAGCATGGCATTGAGTGGGTATATCACATCCCCTACTACGCACCAGCCTCTGGGAAAATCGAATGGTACAGTGGGCTGTTAAAAACTACACTGAAAGCAATGGGTGGGGGAACTTTCAAACATTGGGAAACACACTTACCAAAGGCCACCTGGTTGGTCAACACCAGAGGATCTGCAAACAGGGTTGGTGCAGACCAGTCAGAACTTTTGCATACTGTATAAGGGGATAAAGTTCCTGTGGTCCACATAAAGAATTTGCTGGGGAAGACAGTCTGGGTTATTCCTGCTTCAGGTAAAGGCAAACCCACTCGTGGGATTGCTTTTGCTCAGGGACCTGGGTGTACTTGGTGGGTAATGCGGGAAGATGGGGAAGTCCAATGTGTACCTCAGAGGGATTTGATTTTAGGGGAAAACAGCCAATGAACTCAATTGTACGCTGTTGTCTGCTATGTAGCACTTTTATAGCCCACCAACTAGATGTCTTCAGGTCACCAGCAATTGGCCCTGACTTCCCTCCAACCATCATCCCAACAAAGAATGAACTTTGATGAAACCAGATGAGTTCTGCGGTATCATCAGCAGGCAATGATCCAACATTGCGCATAGCCTCTCCTTCTCTGAAAGAGTGCTACAAGAGATGGAGCCCAACATCATGGACTGGATGAAATCAGCAGCTTTATAGTGATTGGTCCATGCACTAAGGAATGATCTCTCTCTCTGTGGATGTGTATATATATATATATATATATATATATAAGAGTGATGGTATATCAAAAATGTGGGATCTGAGCATGACGTGAATGGTATGGAATAAGAGGTGGATGCTGTCCTGGGTTCAGCAGTAGCAGTCATTTTTCTCCTTCTTAGTAGCTGCTGCAGTGCTGTGTTTTTGATTTTCAGTCTGGGAACAACACTCATAACACCGATGTTTTTAGTGGCTGCTCAGTAATGTTTAGTCTGACCAAGGACTTTCTGAGCTCCATGCTCTGCCAGAAAGGGGGGGAACCTGTGTGCTTTTCTGGGTTGCCAGCTGGGCTTAAATCATGACAGAGGGATTACCTACAGTACCACTCAAATAATTAAAGAAAAACAGTAGGAAGTATTTTTTCATACTACAAATATTAAATTATGGAAGTTGTTAATACAGGATGTTATGGATATCAAAACTATAAATGCTTAAAGATCAGTTGGACAAATTCCTGCAAAAAAGTCTCTGACATGTAGTTAAAGGCTCAGGAAGTCCTGTAGATCACAGCTGTTCAGGTTTGGAACAGTGCACTGAAAGAATTATCTCTATGTACTTCTGCCAGTACTATCTTATGTACTTCTGGAAACTAGGGGTTGCATTTTGAAACAAAATTAAGTATTAAATTGTGTATTCATTTAGATCTTCAATTACAAGTGCTCAAATAAGGTGAAAAAGATTCTTTTGCAATCTGGCACAGGCAAGCAGCAGTCAGATATGATAAGTAATTCATGCCTGTTAAGCCAGTCTTCAAGCACAGATTGTTTAATGCAGAGGTAGAATTTTAATTTTTTTAAGATAGATATGCCTACAGATGCAGTAAACTCCAAAATGCACCACCAAAAAATTAATACAGATTTAATACTTACTATAATGAATTTTGCTTAAGTCTTTGCTTAAGAGCAAAGAATTATCTGGTAAAGCAGTTATATGTATTAACATTATGTATACGACATATTTACAACACAGGTGTGACTGCAGAAAGCAAAAGTGGCTATAGCACTAGAAATATTTAAAGATGAGAGAGCTGACAATCAATCTTAGCCTATGGGATAAAATCATTTCTATCCAAAGTAAAAACCACAATATGGATCAGAATGAGTGATTAATAGATGCAATTCCAAAAATAAGAACCCTTGAGATAGAACTGTTAAAACCAAGACAAGACAAGCACGTAACACTTAAAATACTTGGTTTTGAATAAGTTTTTGGTGTTGGGTTGGTGGGTTGTCTTTTTTTTTTAGTTAAGCACACATCTGTGTATTGGTGAAAAGAATTCAGTTTTGCAGCACTCATGGTGTCAGGATTCCCTCAAGGGAGCTGAGGTGCTGCTTAATTCTACATTCATCACACAATTTCCCACCAACCCACTCAGTCATCTATAAGTACCTTTTGTGTCTTCTGGCATTACCACTACTACAAGCTTAAGCTCAGAATTGTACCACTCACAATTATGTGACTGCTTGGTCAAACAGGTAGAAAGAACCTGTATTTGTGCTAAGTATCATGCAGATGTATTCTCCATATCTTAGTGATTAGTACTCTTTCCTTATCCTCCTAAGACTATTCACGTGTTTTATGATGAACACTCAGCAGTGTTAACTGAAATAACGCCCATGAGAAGCTCAGAATAGATGATCATAATGATCCCTTCTGGCCACTGAAGCTATTAGCTTATACATCTGCAGCAAAACATTGAACATTTTTCTAGCAGGGATGCTCTTACAAATAATTCAGTCTCTGAACAATGCTCTGCCAATGGTTCAAGTAAACAGCCTCAGGGTCACTCATCTGAGGTTCTTCCTTTGCTCTGATCCATCCAGATATCTATGAAATATGACTAGATATTTTCCAAAATCCTTCTGGCTATTGATAAGTGTCATTTCTGGTTAGAATGGTGTTTAGCAAAACCATTTCAAATGCCTACATGCTATAAATAACACAGCTTAATTCCTGACCTTGTTATTTTTCCATTTGACAGTTACCTCCCTGACAGATGAGCCCAGACAAAAACCGTGGGTAAAATATTGCTGTAAGCAAGTTATATATTAAGCAACAAAATATAGTAAGAAACAGAATACAATGACCATGCCAATTTTCAGAGACTGGTAGAAAAATACAAGATAATGAAACGCTCCCTTGGTGTCTTTGTTTTTAAGATACAGGTTTCCTTGCTTTTTGCTTTTATTTCTTTTCCTTTTCCTTACGTTGTGTTTTTCCTTTCCTCAGTCCATCCTTCCTCCTTTTCATTTGCCTAACCTCCCTCTTACTGTTTTTCCACTGAAAATACTATTCAAACTGCTGGTTTTCCTCATCAACTCAAGTAAAGAGTATATACCAAAAAATCCCCACACATCCTTTGGGAAATGACTAATCACAAGGGGTGGATTTTCATTAATACACTAACAAAAACAAAGGTGAGAAGTGCCTCTCCCACCTAGAGAGTGTCTTCAGGCTGCCTGTATCAAAAATGTGCCTCTGGAAGTGGTTCATCCTCTGTTCTGATGCACTACTTCTGAGCATTTAAGTGCAGGAAGAAGCATTCATTTGGCAGAGTTGTGGCCTTCTTCCTTTGACAGTCTTCCACACCAGTTCACAGAGAAAGAAGCAGAATGAAACACCCTTGGATAATAAGAAAGCACCATGACTGACACACAGATGTTACTTATCTTGGCTGTTTATCTCTCCAGACTCTTTCAAAGTCAAGAAGGTGACTCTGAGCATCTTATGTGCTACACCAAACTTGGTGTGTAGCACAAAAGGGTCTGAACACATTCCTTACAATTCTTTTCCAGTACTCCTTCTTTGGAAGAGGGAGGCTGTAGATAAAATCAAAATGGACTGGACTGACTAAACCAGAATGCTTCAGTCCACTTTCACTTCTTTTTCATTTCTATTTCCTTTCTAATCAAAGTTCCTATACTTGCTTGGCACCACGAAAGACTAAATAAATTCCTTGCAGCGCAGTAGCACTGTAGATTATTTATGAAGTATCCAAGTTAAAGATTTTATTGTAAGAAATTCTGTGTTCAATCCTCTGCTTACTGCAACAAGGTGTGACCAGCAAATGTTTCTGTACAATCACCCTCACTGAGTTGCATAGTAATATGAGATATTGAATGTTTTCCCTTCAGACTAATATTTGAAAGTGATGCTAAGTTGCATATTTATGCTTATTAGAGTAATTCAGCACACTAGGAGGTGTTTATAAACTGCGAAATGTTAGGGGCAATGCATAATCGGGTATTTTCTTTGTACAATATATACAGAGGGGGAGACATTATAAAAGGACAGAATGGCAACACAGAGTAAGACGTGTGCACTTGAGGAAAAGCTGTCAGGAGATATGAGTATGTCCATGCTGCATGGGCACAGCAATCAGCAGCACCCCAGAAAGTTATTGCTATGTTGCCAGTGATTCTCTCAAAACCAACTGAGTCCCCTAACGCAATACAGTATACTGGAAAACAAGATTGATGCAACCAACACGATGATAATGGGAAATTAAAGCACCATTTTCCTTTTTTAGAAAAAGATACCTGCTTTTCAGAACAAATGTCACAGGACATCTGGGACCTTGCATTTGGCCTTGTTGAACTTCATGAGGTTGGCACTGGCCCTCCTTTCAAGTTTGTCAATGTCCCTCTGGATGGCATCCTTTCCCTCCAGCATGTCGACTGTTCCACACAGCTTGGTGTCATCGGCAAACTTGCTGAGGGTGCATCAATCCCACTGCCCATGTCACCAACAAAGATGTTGAACAAGACCAGTCCCAACACAGACGCTTGAGGAACACCACTCATTACTGCTCTCCATTTGGACATTAAGCTGCTGACCACAACTCTTTGTGTGCGACAATCCAGCCAATTTCTTATCCATCAAACCCCTCCTGCTCCACTTTAGAGACAAGAATGTCATGTGCGACAACGTCAAATGCCTTGCACTGGTCCAGGTAGATGACGTCAGTCACTCTTTGCCTATCCACCAACACTATGGCGCCATCATAGAAGGCCTCCAAATCTGTCAGGCATGATTTGTCTTTAATAAAACCATCTTGGCTGTCACCAATCACTTCCTTGTTGTCTATGTGCCTTAGCATTTTCTCCAGGAAGATCATGCTTTTGCCAGGAATAGAGTTGAGACTGACCGGCCTGTAGTTTCCTGGGTCTTCCTTTTTTTGCTTTTCAAAAATGGAGATAATGTTCCCTCTTTTTCAGTCAGCAGGAACTTCACCAGACTGCCACAACTTCACATATGGATGGATAGTGGCTTAGCCATCTCTTCTGCCCATTCCCTCAGCACCTGCTGATGCATCTCATCAGGTCCCATGGACTTGTGGACCTCCAGGATCTTTAGATGATCTTGAACCTGATCTTGTCCTACAGCAGGTGGTTGGTTCTTCATTCTCCCAGTCCCCACCTTTGTCTTTTGTGACTTGGGCAGTGTGGCTGGAGCTCTTGCCAGTGAAGACCAAGGCAAAATGTGCCCTGCTGTTTTGTCCCTCCAACAGATACTGGGGTGACTGAAGTCCCCGTAGGGACCAGGGCTTGTGAACATGAGGCCGCTCCAGTCTGTCTGTAGAGGGGCTCATCTGCTCAGTCTTCCCAGTCAAGTGGCCCATAGCAGATTCCCACTGTAATGTCCCCTGTCCCTGCCCTCCCTTTAATCCTGACCTATAATCTCTCAGTGGGCTTCTCATCCATCCCCAGGCAAAGCTCCATGCACTCCAGCTGGCCACTGATGCAGAGGATCAGTGTCTCCTCAGCTTGTCCTTTCTGAAGAGCCTGTAGCCCTTCACTCCAACACTCCAGTCAAAGGACACATCCCACCATGTCTTCCTGTACGTGCTTGCATAGAGGCATTTAAGTTGGGCCCCCAATGAAGATGACTTCCTGGCTGGAGTGGCAGGAATTCCTTTGTGCTGTTCCTCAGGTGCTGTCCTGGTAACCTGCAATTCCTTTCCACACTCTGGGCATCTATCACATGCACTGATGTCAAACTGATAGGAGTGCGGTGGACTGAGGTTACCCTTCCCCAGCAACTTCAGTTTAAAGCCCTATTTCATGTTCTTTAGCAACATTGGTTACTGTATAGAAGCACCTGGCGATGGCTACTTATAGACGAGAAATAGAAAATACATAGAAACAGAGTTGTTGCAGCCTGTCTTTTCCATTTAGCACTAAAAAAACATCACCCAAAACAAACAAAATAAAACGCAAAAAACGAACAGGAAATAAGGAAAAACAAGATACTACTTTTCCTGTGCACTTTACGAATGATGTTAAAAAAAAAATAAAATGATTAATTCTGAATAATTTCTAGATTCTAGACAGACAGGCCAAAATCTAAACTACTTGTATGTGGAAAGCAGTCTTACATTTCTAAGTGTAAGCTCGATCTTTTATACCAGTTTAATTGCCATTGCTATTTCCTTCCTGTGCAGAAGCATTTTTGAATTTGGGGTTTATTCTTAAAAAATGTGGCCGAAAATATTCTAATGTGTTTACTGCTGAAACATTTACTGAATTAGATGTAATCCCTATAAATTAAGGTATGATGCCAGTGTGTAAGCAGTGGAGAAATGCAACTGAAGGAGTGCAGGTTTTTATGTTTGGAAACAGAGATATCTATCATACCATGCTCATTAATGATTAGCTCCACCATAAATCATGCTGACATGACAGTAAAACTGTACTTGAGACACATGCTTGTGTGTCAACCTAGCCTTCAATGTTAGACATAGCATCAGCATACAGGGGTGTGTTGCTAATCTGTAAAAAGTGGAGTAAGTTGGCATCACATGGAGACAGAAAAAGTTAATCTTGAATAGAAAAAAATAACACAAAAAATAGAAAAAAAAGTGTAATCATATATGCAAGATTGAAGTAAAAATCTTCACAAACACCTGAGCCAAAATCAATAGGGCCAACTGATGTCTCATTGGTATGATATGCCATTCATTTTTACGAGAACATAAAAATAGGTTCTGTTTTGCTTCCTTTTTCTTTTCTTCAATCTGAGGGAAAATACAATACTAGGTTAGACTATTGCATAATGTACAAGGTTTTGCGATAGGATGCAGTGAAATATACAATGTTACTCAAACGAAGAGGAACTAAATAATGTGTATTGTATCTCTTACCAGATACAAGAAGCATTACGTTCTTCCAAACAGTGATTCGTTTCTATAAAAGAAAACATCCTTTTCAGCATACATACACAGCAGCACCTGTATAATACCCTTTGAAAAATTATATTTTATTTACTAGATGGTTCATTTATTGATTTAAAATTACTTTACAAGGTGTTAGATGGTGAGTTTATTTAAAAATGTGTATTTTACACAACCTATCTGTTCCTCCTTCTTTTCATTACACAATAGTGTGTGATACAACAGCTCCTCATTAGAGAAGGCACACTTTTACTACCTTAGAGACACAAGTTTACATCTCAAACATGAACAAGCTGCTTGTATGAAGGGGGGTTTGTTTACACAGAACTCTCAAACAAAACACAACTGTTCCATTTAGGCAGTGTATTGATCCTGACCAGGACAGCATTCCATGTTTAAGAGCTAGTGATCCACATAACAGTTAAACTGAGGAGGCACATGACTGTGTTTCCCTATGTTGCAAGGAGAGAGTGGCTTCTAGTGCTATGCTGTATTGTACAATTTCCTTATGTGCAATTCTGTGATTGATTCTGTAAAAAATTCAGCCAGCTCGCTGGAAGAGAGGAGTCCGCAGGCAGCTTCCACTGGATAGCTGCCATTATACCTGCCTGGCTTTGCCTTTATCTGTAAGTGCAGCAAGAAGTTCTCACTACAGCTTCCTTTAGGAACAGAGTTGGTTGCTTGTAAGGAAATTATATAATAGTGCACAGGACCAAAAGGGAGAGCTGCTCTGCACAGTGTCACATGAGAAAATCCACCTGATGCTGCACAAATTCAGGCTGCCCAACAACTGAAGGAACTTACTTAATGTCACTCTTCTTATCCTGTCTAATTAGACCAGTTACTTACTAAGCCATTTGTTGTCAAGCCTTTTCTACTGATACAGAAAAAGGCCTCCACCATCTCTCTCACCTCATCCTTCATCTTCCACCCCAGCACAAAACAGGCAGGTACATGGCAAGAGGAGACAGGTAGGTATGCTTGCACAGCTTGTTCTCTGCATTTGATCTTTTTAAAATTCTTGTTTGTGTAGCAAATTTTGTACATATTTGCTATCTTCAGCAACGGTTTTAAGTTCAGATCTCAGAAGAATTAAATAAGTTAATTCTGTTGATTCCTCCCCCCAGTTTTCTAATCTATAATCCATAGGCTGTAATCATGGAAATGCTTACATGAGCCCATAATCTTGCACAGCATTATTCCTTCAATGAACTAAACTTTAGTAAATGTTTGTGTTTCCATGACCAAGGTCTGACTTTATTGCAGTACCATATATTTGATGGTTTAATTAAAGCAAGTATGTTAACCTCTCTTTTTCTGTCTCTGTATCTTTACCTCCAGTATCAGCCGAGCAGAGCAGATTTCAGTAAACATAGCGAGTAATCAGAGAAAATCAGAAAGACATTAGGGACTAACTGAGAGGAAATAAAGAGATGGAGGAGACAGCAGTAATATAAATGTTTTTATGTGCAGGAACTACTTTAAGCCCACACTTCTTTTAGTCAAAGGTGTAAATATTTCTTCTTTAATTACAATGAAAGCATAAAGGTATGGATATTGAACAGTTATTTATAAATCAACCTGATTTGCAAAAAGTAAGTTTGCAGCCAAATAGTTTCAAGGTCTCAAAATAAGGTCTTCTCTCAGGCTTACTTCTAATTATTTCTCATTATTTGTTAGTGTTACTAATTTTTGCTAACTGCTTCAATTTAATATTCTGTCTGGAGAACACACAGGAATTCAGGCTGTTTTTTTTTTAAATTGTACATTATGAGACATTTTGAATAATATATGATAATGGATTCATTTCAGCAACTGGCAGAATTTCTAACATAGTATATTGAACATGATTTAATCCTATTTCCAGAAATTATATAAATATTCAGAGTATGAAAAATTAGGTGTGAATTTCCAGATAGCTAGACACAGAACTTAGCAGATTAGGTTTCACTTATTTCAGAATTGAAGGCATAAGTACTTGTCTACTCTTCACTAAGTAATATATATATCCATATACTCTAGTTATTTATTCAATTGCCCTATAATAGTTACACAACTAAGGTAAGAAGGTGGGTAAAATTGACTTCCTGTACTATTCTGTCTTTCCTTATCTTCTCCACCTAATGAACTGTATAAGAAATGAACTATAGCTTTCTTTCACATAGTTGAGTCAGTTAGATTGTTTTATGAAACTGAATCCAGGACAGAGGGTGTACAGGAGACAACCTGTCTATTAAGATGCAAACTATTCAGTGAAAGTATTCAAGAATTATGTGGCAGCTAAGACAGTGCCAGACGTAATTAAACTGAGGTTCTAAAAATAAAAAAAGGTGCACTGTGATGCGTTCCTTATACAATTTCTCTTCCAGCTATGCAAATTTATTCTGATAATTGTTACTTACACTGGAATCTTCCTATTATATATTCCTATCAATAAAAAAAATCCAGTCAACCAAACCTGTGTTTTCCTTCTGCCAACCTTCTGACAGCTAGGGCTTCTTGTACTGGTTTTGTAATGGTGTTACAAATTAGATAATGCCAAGGATGTCAACAATCAGCCACTTGGGGGGGAGGAGAAGCCAATTCTCTTGCTCATGTTACCTCCATTTGTTAATGTTCCGTTTCTATCTGTTTGGTTTTGCATATTCCAAGTCTTCATTTAAGACAGGGACAATGTGCTTGCCCTGTAGCCGTAGTCTGCAGGCAACCTGAACACACAGATGTATAAGCATATATATCAATGCTTGGAGATATTTGTCATAGGACTTTTAAGCTATATTCACAAACAGCTGTAAACCTTGTTTTTACCAAAACATTTTCAAGGTGAATACACATTCTGCTTCACTGGTAAACAACAATCCCAGTATTATAGTTAGATCCAAGTTCATTCAATTTTCTCTTTTTCTGTACTTATTAAAGATTTTTTTATTACCTTCTGCATCTCAAAATGCACATGCTTCTTACTAGCCAGGAGATGTTTTTATCTAACTACAGAAACCCACAGAAAAAATATTAAAAATGTGATTATTCATATTTTGTGCCTAATTAACTAAAATTGTCCAGGAATAGAAATCTCAAATAAGTATTACTTGGAAAATTCAACTGTGATGTAAATATTAAGCCATCCTTAATCAAAGTTGTTTCAGCACTCTGAAAGTTACAAGTACTTAAATTCTGCAGTTTGATTCAAGCACATTCAAGGTTTTCAAATCGACTTGAAGTATATACTTACTAACTTTGTCTACTATCAAATAAGTATGCAGAAGTGTAACTTTTACAACATTCCTTAACAGGGGCTTACTAACATGCAAATATCCTTGGTCTGTCAAGTCCTGCAAGATTTGCCTCTACCACTTCCTTAGATTCCAAAAGCATTTAGCATGTTGTTGACGTCATCTACCAGGACTTGTGCAAAGCGTTCAACACTGTTCCACATAACACCCTTGTCTCTAAATTGGAAAGACATCAATTTGATAGATGGATGACTTGGTGAGTAGAGAACTGGCTGGATGGCCGCACGTGAAGAGCTGTGGTCAATGGCTCAATGTCCAGCTGGAGGCCAGTAACGAGTGGTGTCCCTCAGGGATCAGTGTTGGGACTGGTCTTGTTCAACATCTTTGTCGCTGACATGGACAGTGGGATTGAGTGCGCCCTCAGCAAGTTTGCCGATGACACCAAGCTCTGTGGTTCGGTTGATACGCTGGAGGGAAGGAATGCCATCCAGAGGGACCTTGACATGCTTGTGAGGTGGGCTGATGCCAAACTCATGAAATTTAACCATGCCAAGTGCAAGGTCCTACATCTGGGTCGGAGCAATCCCAGGCACAGCTACAGGTTGGGCAGAGAAAGATTCAGAGCAGCCCTGTGGAGAAGGACTTGGGGGTGTTGGTCGACAAGAAACTTGACATGAGCCAGCTTCAGTGTGCACTTGCAGCCCAGAAAGCCAACTGTATCCTGGGCTACAACAAAAGGAGTGTGACCAGCAGGTTGAAGGAGGTGATCCTGCCCCTCTACTCTGCTCTTGTGAGACCTCACCTGGAGTATTGTGTGCAGTTCTGGTGTCCTCCATATAAAAAAGACATGGAACTGTTGGAATAAGTCCAGAGGAGGCCCATGAGGATGACCAGGGGACTGAAGCACCTCCTGTATGAAGACAGGCTGAGAAAGTTGGGGCTGTTCAGCCGAGACCTCATAGCAGCCTTCCAGTATCTGAAGGGGGCTTATAAGGATGCTGGGGAGGGACTCTTCATTAGGGATTGCAGTGATAAGACAAGGGGTAATGAAAAGTTCAGATTAGTTATAAGGAAAAAGCTCTTTACTGTGAGGGTGGTGAGGCACTGGAATGGGTTGCCCAAGAAAGTTGTGAATGCTCCATCCCTGGCAGTGTTCAAGGCCAGGCTGGACAGAGCCTTGGGCGACAAGGTTAGTGTGAGCTGTCCCTGCCTATTACAAGGGGGTTGGAACTATGTGATCTTAAGGTCCTTTCCAACTCTAACTGATTCTATGATTCTATACCTGAAATGAAATAATTGTTTTCTTGAGCTACTGTCTTGTTTATTTTATTATTTTATCCTTTACATAATAAAAACCAGAGCCTCAGTATTTCTACTGACATAGTAATTGCAAGGAGACATAGAAGTCACTTTTCCAGCCCTTTCATATTGTGCCTGCTCACTTACGAACACCTTTTATCCATGAGCATTTGCTGTCAGTACTGCTTTCTTGCTATAAACAAAATGTCTTTTCGGTGAATAAATCCTGAAGATTAGTAAAGGGATGTAGTCTGTTGGAAATAAGAGAATGGTATCTGGTATTGAAGTGGGAGAGGGGGATGAAGTGACCTGGTGTACTTAATGAGTAATTATCCATATTCTTTTTATGATATTATCTAATATAGGAATGACATAAAGCACAATGGGTGGTATGTTTAATGTAAAAATTAGCTTAACCTTTCCCAGGAGGAGACCCTCAGAGCCCTCAGAAGTTTTTATAGGTTCTGCTGCTGCTTGGTGGACTGAGAAAATCTGAGCACCACAAAAGCCAATGCTTTCTATCTTTGGGAAGTGGAGTTTCCCCAGTCAGTGCCTTTTCACCCCCCCTGGAAAAAAAAAAAAAAAAAAAAAATTAACTGCTCCACCACAGAAGTCTTAAGCTCATCCCCCCTCAGGGTATATAATTTATTCATTCACTTCCATGGTAATGTGCCTCTGGAAGTTTAGCATTGCTTCTCCTCCCCAAGTGACCGTTGACATCTCTGGTATTGACATGGTTTAGTCACTCAAGTCATCAAGTTGGAACTTGCTGATCTTAAGGTCCTTTCCAATCCTAACTATCCTATGATTCTATGATTTTCTCTCCTGATGAAAATAAAAGAAAGGGTTTTGTTATTTATTTATATACCTATTTTTACACATGGAGGATTCTCTATAACATGCATTACTTTTAACATAATACAGTCAATGTATGAAGAGCAATGAATTCTTTCAGGGAGGCAACCGATTTTTTTTTAAACTATGAGTGCTTTCATCAGCTTAACTATATCTTTGCTTTATCATAAATCCAAGTGTCAGCAGACCACATTTAGGGCAAACCCAAAGTTTTGGAACAGTATCAGATCACCAGGACACAACAGCATTCACCCAAGGCCTCTAAAGAAACTGAGGGATATTGCTGAGTGACTGAGTGCACAATGTCTTTTCAATGGGCCCAAGCATCAGAGGACTGCACAATGGTCAGTATGACACTTACTTTTGAAAAGGCTTACAATGGAGATGCAGAAGAGGAACTACAGAGCAATAAACCTGACTTCTGCACTGAGAAATTGGTGGAAGCCATTGAAAAGAATAAAATTAATGGGACTGTTGATAATTCTTGGAACTGGGGAAGAATCAGTAAGAGTACTGTATGTGTATGAATTCTTTTCACACATGAATCCAATGGCATTCTTTGCAGGAATCGGTAATCACGCATTACAAAGGTCCTGCTGATATAGTCTACCTCAATTTCCAAACAATGTCACTGTGCACCTCTGTAATTGTAAGGGTAGGCACAGATGTAGTGCCTCTGTTGCAGAATATATATATAGTAAAGCTTGAAAAGGAGGTATACAAACAGGTGTAAAAGCCATGGTACATCTTCTGTACTATGGCTGACTAGCTCAACTACAGCAGTTCATCCTGAGAAAAAAAGATGACTGAGAAGGCTTTTTTGTATAAGAGAGGATTAGTAGAGAAAACTCCTTACTATCTCTTTGAACACATGAACTAAAGGGCTTCAAACAAAACCAGCAGTATCCTCACTCGGAATATACAGAACAATGGGTTCTCCAGGGTGACCATAACTAAGCCACACCACATTCTTGCATTTTTAGTACATGTGGGCCACTGACTGCTTCTCGATTTCTGTGGAAAATATACCATGGTTTTATGAGCAAGCATTGCTTCATAGGATACATATGCAAATGAAATTAATGAAGATTGCATAGGCAAACTTTAGATTTTGTAATATTTAAGTGATTGTCTTTACAAATCTTTTTTAAGCTTGTCTGTACATTGTGCCTAATAGCTCTTACCACTCTGTGAAGTGGTACATACTGACTTAGAAATTATTGTAAATGACAGTATCCTGATGCATAAGAAACATAAATCACTCCAATACTCCTGCATCATCACACTGCAGTTTTCAACTGCTTCAGAACTGATTTACATTTGTGACTTTCATTCTGCATAAATGCTTCTGTCAGCTGTGCTCCTGCTGGAATTTACAAGTGGATCAGCACTACCTTGACCAAACAGTGCCTCAAAATAATCCATATTGTAGCAACACCTGTGAACGTGGAAATACAGTTTCCACTTCATAGTCTAGACTTCACTGGCATGTTGGAACAGCTTCTTCCAAGTAACCATTGAGCAGCTTCCTAGAAGGGTTAATTTCTGAATCACAACTAAAACTATTGCAGTTTATCTTCCATAAAAACATGAAACACATGCGTGCAGGATACTAGAAATCTTAGTTGAGCTGAAATATCCTATAAAATTCCTTGGTTTACTTCTAAAATAACATTATCATGTATAGGTCTAGAAATAGACCATGAATTTCAAAAGTGGTCACAGATGTGACCGTTTTTGAGGTCTTCCCTATAATGATGAATTCAATAATGCTTATATCCAGAGTTTACCTCTAGCCAAAGATATATCTTATTTTTTTCTTGGGAAATTGCTAAACCCAGCTGGCCTCTACTGCACAGGAACAGTTAGGAAGGTGTGATTCATCAAATGGATGCTGGTACAATTTTGGGGGCATAGCGTAACCTAAACCAGTGTTTTCTCCCTAATCTTTCCTAAATTCATACCATTACTCAATTCTTGCCACATGTTTATAAGGGCCCTGTGCGCATCCCCTCTCCTGGCTGGGGCTCCAGACCAACATAGCTAAGCTAAGGGCTGCTGCCCTTCCAGCCAGTGACTTCGGAGTAAGGCTTCTAGGCAGGGCTGAACCGTGATCCGCAGAAGCCACATTCAGCTGAGGCTCCCAAGACCACTTGATTTAAGAATAGAAAAATAACAGCAACAACCAGAAACATCAAACTTTCAAATTTCAAAATTTAGATACTTTACTCTGTCATGCCTTAATCCCAGATAGCAATTAAGTACCATGCAGCTGTTTGCTCACTTGGTGGGATGGGAAGGAGAGCTCGAAAAAGGTAAAACCTGCAGGTTAAGATAAGAATAATCCTAATAAAATGTGAGATAAGAGAGATAATGAAAAGAGAATCAAAATTCAAGAAAAGCACAAGTGATGCATGGTACAATTGCTCACCACCCACTGACTGATGCCCAGCCTGTCCAGAGCAGCAATCAGCCCCTGCTGGCCAACTCTCCCAACCTTACATGCAGAACATGCTGCCATATGGTATGGAATATCCCTTGAGTCAGTTAGGATCAGCTGTCCCACGTATGTTCCCCCTAACTCCTTGTGCACCCCCAGGTTGCTTGTTGGCAGGACAGTGTGAGAAGCTGAAAAGTAATCAACTTGGTATAAACAATATTGAGTAACAACTAAAAAGATCAGTGTGTTGTCAACATTATTCTCAGACTAAATCCAAAACACAGCACTCACCTGCTACTAGTGAGAAAATTAACTCTATCCCAGCTGAAACCAGGACAACCGTGCACTGATGTCCACCAATCTTATACTCCTGTGGGTCTGATGTGTCAGGCTACCTGATCCATGCAGTCCAGTAAACCTGACTGTTTGTCTCTTCCACCTAGCTGGAGGCAGGGCCCTCTACTCCCTGTCACGGGGTTCTCCACCTCGTTCTTGTGAAAATAGATCAGAACTCCTTTTCACAGGATCAAGAGTAAGATCAGCCCTTCCATTTTGGCTAGGAAACTGCCCACTGGAGACTGTAGCAGCAGCTTTCTTGGAAGAACCCCCAGTTGCGATTGTTTTTACTAGCAATTCATGTACCCTTTGAGGTAGAGGTAGATTTTCCAGCCGACTTCCTATGTCCTCTCTGTAGTCCCACAGGTAAAACCACAGGTTATTCCATGGTGTGTACCTCCTGTATTCTCCCTCTCAAGTGAAAGGATGCTTTCCTTTCACTTTTTTCAGAGAAGTTAGTACCTGAGATGTGGCTCCATACAGTTAGGAAGTAGGATCTATCCTGGTCGAGTCATTGGAAGTTTCTCCACTGCTGAGACAAAAGAGGAAGAGACTGTCTCCGTATTCCCAAAGTTAACAAACCACTTCATCCACCCCAGCTGAAACCAGAATACACACAAAATCATCTATGCATGTTGATTCTTACATAGCTTGCTAAAAGTGCATTATCTGCATTTAGCTATTCAATTATTGTATTGGATCTTATGTACTTATATGTGAGACAAGATTTGTATGTTTTCATTAAAAAAAAAAAAAGCTAGACGTTTAAGTCTAAATTCTTTCCTCTAGACTCCATTTATAACCAGTGGACAGAAACAGGTAACTCTAGCAGGTTATTTAACTTAAACGTGTAAAATAAGCTAAATTAATTGCCCCATGTTCTATCTCCAGTGCAACTTCAAATGCCAGAGATGAATCTTACACAGGCTGTGCAAAACCATGTCCTGTCCAAACAGCATACTGTATTATCTGCCAAATTTCCTCACATTTCACAGAAATTGAGGCTTAGTATGGAAATATTTTTTTAGTATGTACTGGAGCATAAGCATGTTGAAACAAAGTATGAAGACTTTCACATAAAATGTCATATTCTGAAGAATGCTGAAAAGTCATACCCCATTCCCCTCCTACAGAAGGGGAGGAAAGAAAACTGCAAGTGCAGGTACCAGCAGTGTTAGTTCATTTCTTCTACGTAACAACCAATTCAGAAGCATGTCAAAACCAGACTTTTGCATGGTTGCTTCCCCAATAAAGAACTGTCAGAAGTCATAGCTGATCATGAGAAAAGTTTGAGGAACAGAACAGAGGTTTGCTTCATATAGAAGAATCCATTAAAATTTGTTCAGTAACAATGCCAATTGTACAGAGTTTAGGGCTCATTTGAAATCCATATTATTCCTTCTTTTTGCAAGAAGAAATTACTTCTATACACAGAAGAATAGAGTAGGATTTTAACATAGCAATATTTTTCTGGTTTTGGAAATGACCACATAAGCAAATTCATACATCTTTATTTTAGAAGTTCAGTTTTAGTCTCTCCACTGTGCAAACTGTTTACCATTACTATTTGTTCTGTGCTGAGGTGTTAGCAAGCAGACGGCTGCCTGTATTTACTCATAATACAATTTTTGTTAATATGCTTGCAGTAGCTTAAGGTACCATGTGTGATTCTTCTGTTGATCATGGGCAATGTTTTAGATGTAACAGTCAGATTCTAATTCCCCAAAGATTCTATCACTTGTGTCCTGGCCTTTAGTAGTGATGCAGACTTTTAACTAAAATTCTCAAGAGCTTACTTTGCCCACCTGTTAAGTACCATCTTCTCTAATTTTTTCAGGTCTTTTGAGTAATCCAAGAGGAAATTTGTCTGCCTTTTCTACTGACTGCTCTTCTTGTAAAGAAAGAACAATTTAAAACTATTCTAGGTTTAATAAACTTTGGTAGGTAAAGCACATGAACTGGATTTGGTCTTTAGGATCACTCTGTTCTTCCTATCTCCAAAGGGAGCTCACAGTGTTATTTAAAGATGAAGGCATCCAACTTTCACCAAAAAAAAAACGCAATTTCTTTTAGAAAGTTGATGATATAGGGTGCAAGTCCAGACGTTACCTGATGTCTGGACTTAAGTATAATTCAAAATTACTCATTCTCTGGTCTAAAAGCCATTTTTCATGAATATTCAAGACCCTTACATCTCTTTCTTGGTTTTTTTTTTTTTCTCCCCTTTAATTCCTGCACAGGAAACTTGGACAACCACTTTCCTTTAGACTGACACGTTACAATTAACTAAAAACTATGTGGCTTTAAGAG
>NW_026901394.1:0-4065 GCF_033783945.1 Neopsephotus bourkii
ACGACTGAAAAACGAATTGGATTTGGCCCCTACCATGGGAGAGACTCTTAAGGCCATACAGCAGGTGAAAACTGGCAAGGCAGCTGGGGTTGACGGAGTCCCACCTGAAATATGGAAGCATGGAGGCCAAGCACTCCACGCTAAATTTCATGAGCTAGTTGTGTGCTGTTGGGAACAAGGTAAAATACCGTCAGACTTTCGTGACGCAATCATCGTCACTCTGTATAAGAAAAAAGGTGTCAAGTCAGACTGCTCAAACTACCGTGGTATAACTCTGCTCTCCATTGCTGGTAAAATTCTTGCAAGAATACTATTGAACAGACTAGTACCTGCCATCGCAGAAGAACTTCTACCTGAAAGTCAGTGTGGTTTCAGGGCTAATAGAAGTACCACAGACATGGTATTTGTTCTCAGACAATTGCAAGAAAAGTGTAGAGAACAGAATAAGGGGTTATACGTAACTTTCGTTGACCTCACCAAAGCTTTTGACACTGTGAGCAGGAAAGGCTTGTGGCTGATCTTAGAACGATTAGGTTGTCCCCCCAAGTTCCTGAAAATGATTATTCTGTTACATGAGGATCAGCAAGGCCAAGTCAGGTATGGTGATGCACTCTCTGAGCCTTTCCCAATAACCAATGGTGTGAAACAAGGTTGCGTTCTCGCACCGACCTTATTCACAATCTTCTTCAGCATGATGCTCCAAAGGGCTACAGCAGACCTCGACGAACAAGACGGCATTTATATTCGATATCGTACCGATGGTAGCCTATTCAATCTAAGGCGACTGAAGGCCCACACTAAGACCCTAAACCATCTTGTCCGTGAACTGCTCTTTGCTGATGATGCCGCCCTTGTTGCCCACACAGAAGCAGCTCTGCAGCGTTTAACATCTTGCTTTGCGGAGGCGGCTGAGGTTTTTGGGCTGGAAGTCAGTTTGAAGAAGACAGTAGTCCTCTACCAACCTGCACCGCAAGAAGATTATCACCATCCCCATATTACCATCGGCGAGTCAGAGCTTAAGACAGTTCAGCAGTTCAGCTATCTGGGAAGCATCATTTCCTCGGATGCCACGATCGACAAAGAGATAGACAACAGAATAGCAAAGGCATATAGAGCCTTTGGAAAACTCCATAAAAGAGTCTGGTGTAATAAACACCTGAAGAAAAGTACAAAGATCAGTGTCTACAGAGCCATTGTATTGTCTACTCTTTTATATGGGTCTGAATCATGGGTCATCTATCGTCATCACCTGCGACTCCTGGAACGCTTTCATCAGCGCTGCCTTCGTACAATTCTAAACATCCATTGGACTGACTATGTGTCTAATGTCACTGTCCTCGAACAGGCAGGGGTCACCAGCATCGAGGCCACATTGCTGAAACTGCAGCTGCGCTGGGCAGGGCACGTCTCTAGGATGAAGGATCACCGCCTCCCCAAGATCGTGTTTTACGGTGAACTTGCCACCGGTAGCCGCAAGAGAGGTGCCCCAAAGAAGAGATACAAGGACTCCCTGAAACAATACCTTAGCCTTGGCCATATTGACTACCATCAGTGGTCCACCTTGGCCTCCAATCGGGAGACTTGGAGGCACACCATACATAATGCCGCTGACTCCTTTGAGAGTTCACGAAGAACTAGTCTCGAGGAGAAAAGACAACGCAGGAAGAATCGTGTCCCACCTGTTCCACCCAAGGAGACCTTCTGCTGTGTTTTTTGTAGCCGGATTTGCCTATCCCACATTGGCCTTCTTAGTCATCAGCGCGCTTGTAGTAAGCGTGGGTAAATGCCCTTCCCAAATCTTCGTTCGCGAAGTCAAGCCATGATGATGATGATGAGGCAAAAGGTTTTTCCCGGGCACAGATTCCAGCCTGTCCCTGCAAGTTTAGAAGGGATGCTCTTCCTTCTTATGTAAAAATAAGAGTTTGTGCTTCCTCAACCTGCTGTCAACTAAGTAGTGTGTTCCCTGCAAGTTGCATGTCCAACGTCTGTGTGTCACTATGTGACAATGCAGTACATTTAGTACTATGGGTAAAATAGGAGAAAGAAATCTTTGGACCTCCTCTTCACATTTTTATATATTTTGTTATGGGAAACATCCTGTAAGTCTCAGATGACTGAATGATTGTAACAATACTTAGATGTATAACTTCTGATTCTTAAGCATCCTTTGAGTAAATAACTGTTAGACTTCTGTGTTGTAATGGATAAATGCTTGAATGTATCTTCCCTCTGCCCAAATGAAATCAACAGTCAGAAAACTCTGACTCGGTACCTGACAAAATCTTGTTTCTCAGTGAGCTGCAGAGTTCCTCCCTGTTATCAATCAGTTGGTTGGAAGGAGGGTTAATAAATGTGACTGTTTTGTGGGTCCTGGTCCTCAGCAAGTACTCTATCCTGGCTCTTACAGCCATCCCAGCAGCTGAGCGTCTGTCCCTGATGTTACAAACTCTTTATCACCATTCCTTTCAATCCAAATCTTATTAGCATTCATTTGCAGAGAGGTTACCCTGTCATGGCAAAGATCATGAGCCATATTTTTCAGATGCTGTTACTGCATAGCAGCTGAGTTGGCCAATGTGTCTTTAATTTCCTTTTGGCATCCAGCCAGAGGGAACATGCAATGAGCAATTTCCTCAAACATAGTATCAGTAGGAAATTCATCTTGTTCTGAACCAGCTACGTGATCTAAGCAGGGGCCAGTATGATTTTCAGCTTTGATACTCTGAAATAGAAGTCAGAATACAAAGTCATCCTCAGTACTTGGATGTCTGCATTTCCCCTGGGGGCATTTCAAGTGATACAACTGATTCGTTATCCTGACATTTTCTTAGAATTTCCATATACTGTAGCTATTAGTAGGTTGTTTACAAAGTACTACGTAGTTTACCAAACCTGTGCAAATATTCACAGTAAGGAGAGACAGTTTAGAAAACAAAAGCAAACCAGGGAGGATGGTGTTGTATTTCTGAGTCTTTAGAATCGGCTCCTCCATTATTAATTGACCTCCTTAGTTTCTAATCCTGATCTCCACAAAACCACTTCTATTTTCCCAGCACTTCCTTCACCTGCCACTGAATTTTAGTGGGTTTTATCTGATTCTTATCTTTACCTCACTTTATCTTCCCAGTTGTTAGACTGCTCAAGTATCTCAGCTTTCAAAACCATTCTTCACACTCTATTCTTCCCATTATTTTTTTCAAGTGATGGAAAGCTGCATATGCATTACTTGAAAAAAAAATAAATCTATCCAAGTCATTGCAAGACTTCTCCTGAGATTGTACAATCCTTAGCTCCCACTCCCCCTTCATCACTGTATTTCAGCGTTCCCACTGAATTTTTCTCTGATACTTGTTCCTATTGTAAACCCACACTCTGTGAGTGCAGATACAGGACTGGCTTTACTGTAGCAAGTTTGCAGTAAGTGTTACCATAACTTAGTGGTTGTTTTCACCTCCTCCTTCCCTTTCTTTCCCTTCAGGTTGGATCTTTGGGGCTGAGACTTGCTGCCCAGATGAATCCTTGAACCAGTTGGGTGTCAGAGACAGTTGTCTTAAGCAGAAATTCATGTTTTAAACTTAAGGAATATGTTTTTTACTTCTTGCTTCCTTTGAAGCTGCTGACTTGTTTGGTCCATATTTGTTTTATATTCTGTGTACATTTTCCAACCCAGAGGTAAACTCACATATTTCTTTTATACCTCTTTGCAAAACTTTTGTAAGATTCTCATTATTTTTCATGATTGTCTCTGAATGTCATATATGTTTTTTAGAAGGGATGTCTAAGGTAACCAGAACCCAAGGAGGGGCAGCCAACATTCCCTTTCTTCCATCATAAGTTTGAGGTTTTCTATTTTGTGTTTCATTTTCCTCTCTACCACTGTCAAGCCAGTTTCATTCAAGCAGCTTGGCTGCCCTTGCTTTGCTTTGTCCTCATTATGTTTGGAAGTAGCTCCAGCTGTTTTAGGAGTTGTTAATGATTTTGTTTCTTCAAAAGGAGCATGAATTCGGTAAGCACGCAGACAGGGCTTCTCTCCATCTGGGATATAGTAGCTATTGACAATAAATG